>NW_026863431.1:0-86830 GCF_026571515.1 Ruditapes philippinarum
ATTCGGGGAAGGGGAGGGCGAAATAAAGAAATAAAACTAGGGCAAAGGGAAGATACTTACCAAAGACGAGAAAACAACAAGGACACAAACAAAAGTGTCACCAAAAACAGTATGAAACAGGACCACTAAGGTTAACGGCACAGGGAAAGGGGATAGGAAATTCGGGGAAGGGGCGAAATAAAGAAATAAAACTAGGGGCAAAGGGAAGATACTTACCATAGACGAGAAAACAACAAGGGACACAAACAAAAGTGTCACCAAAACAGTATGAAACAACAAGACATACACCTTATACATTTATAAGTCTCTTAATCTGTTCATTTGAAAATTCTGATCTTCTCAATGACTTTTTTTTAATATCCTCTACTTAAAATTTATTTCAATTAAAAACATGTGACCCTTCCTTATAGTTACCACAGCATATGCTGGATCACAATAAAGTTCCTTTTTAGTAAATTAATAAAGTATGTCAAAAAGGGACATTTAAAACTTTATCAATAGGTTTAATATGGTATTACATATCGGCAATCGATTGAAAAAGAGCTCTTGAAATATTATTTGTACAAAATACTGAATAATTTTTAAGTGTATTTCAAATTTAGTTTCCTTCAATATTTTCTTTTACGTTCTTTTTGTCATATAAATATGCATGTATAAATGAAGTCAGTATTTTATCCGAGAGTGACATTTTGGCAGTCATTAGGCAGTAAACAAAGAGGCAAAACCCCACCAATTGATAAATGTTGAGTACATGTATTAAAATATTTAAAAAATTAAACAACAGTACTGTTACGGAGCCTAAATTTGCGACCATTGCATTTTAGGTTAAATATTAATGATACTTTTTCAATAGTAAATTTATAATAATGCACACATTTATTAAAAAATAATGAATAGATTTATTTCCCCCGATATTTTGTTTAATTTAATCTTCATGCGTAACCCACACTTACCTGCTAGACACACTGGTGGCTACTTCCAGCTTTCACGGAATCGATTTTTTACGATGACGTCATAACATGTCCGCCGAAGATAGAGTAGACAGTACAAATTTGAAATAAATCGCATGTATGCGTTAAGACAGGTACAATCTAATATTTTTTCTAGGAGAAGTTAGTACTAAAATTTATATTCTATTGATCTTTAGAGGTAATTGAAGTTACTTTCAGGTTTAAGCAGTAGAAATCAGTCCAAACTATCGATAGTGTTACCGGTAGATTTTCCGTGCGTAAAAATGACAGTTAAAATTAGGCGTAACGGTTTCACCGTAGGGAACGTGTTACAGTATCGCGTTTTTCGGTTACAGTATAGAATTTTCAAGATGGAGAATTATTTATGGGAAGAGATGTAGGCGATTTTTATTCAGGTCCATACTACTAGTAGTTTAGTTTCTAAAAGATGTTTTTGTGCTTTGCTTGTAAGGAACAGAATCCGGTATCTAGTCATATATTTCTTCAGACCCTGCACCGCAGATTTATCTCTATATTGTCTCATAAATGTGGATATATGAAGGTTTAAAAATTTGAATCGAGAGACCAACGCATTTTTTCCCATTCCGACATTATTTAAGCATGCCTAGAAAAAGTAAATCTACAAAACGTTAGTCCTTTGTGTTTAGAAACATTTATATAAATAAATGACCAGTTGAACCTATTTTCCTGTTGGTAAAATGCGTTTGAAACAATAAACAATGTTACAGTATAGAGCGAGGTTAATTTTGAAAGGCTACAGCATAGACCTAGCGACTTTGATCCAATTTTGTTACAGTTTATACTTAGATTTCGGTTACAGTTTAGATACTTGCCAAATTTCAAACAAAGTTCGTGTTTCCATTATTTTTATGAAATAACTCTTGAAAGGTTGTATTACTGTTTTCTTCAGCAGAAAAGTTATAGTTTGCTATATTTGTTACTTTAAGTTTCAGATTGAGACTTTTTGCAGAATAAGCAATGTCCTTAGTAAGGACTGTTTTCACGACAACAACAGTAACTTTTATCGAATTGTATTGAGAGAAGAAAGATTATTGCTTGATTTCATTACACATTATAATAATGCCTATTAGTAATAAAAGAGAAAAAAGAATCCTTAACAGAAGTCCAACACGGAAAATATGAAAATATTGCAGAAACCTGTTCATGGACGGTAGTGGTAACTGCATGCTACCGTCCACTAGCTAGCACCGGCTTCAGCAGAATTCAAATTAAACATGAAATGGTACACTTGAGATTTTTTAACATCTGTGGATATGTTCATATGGCGGTTATCATGGAACCTTCAATGTGACACGTTATTTCCATTCAATGAAAAGCGGCATATTAACCCTAAGTAAAATTTCGTGCGCCCTAAACGAGAATACAATGAGTGAAACTAAATAAAATGAAACTTTGAGAGGGGATCGGTGGTTATGAAGCCTGCATACCATAGATAAGCTGTCAAAAGACACAATTAACAAGCAGGCAATAACCTAAGAATGATTAAACAGTATTTAAGTGAGCAATATTTTAACCTTAAATTTTTATTTTAAGTTGGAATTTCCATCTACACTAATGTATTTTGTAAGTATTTAAAAGGGTTTGTTACGTTTGGCTTTCTTGGATTTAAGTTTCAACGACACTGAGGTCATGTGAAAACCTTCAACTTTAGTGTAAAGAAAGACCCCAGATACCCTTTGTGAAACATTTCAGACACGAGCGGGCACCTGACTAGAACCACCGACCTGCCATAAATTAGCTTGATAGATTCCTCACATACAAAGAATCCAAAGTCATGATTGGATTTCAACTACAGCAGTAAATGAAAGATAATTTGAAGTCGACGGCCTTATCCCGACTCTGCCACTTTTATGTACCTCCATCAGCCTCACTAGAGAAGATAATGTAATTGTCTGACCTTAATTTATACTCTATAACTTTCAATACTTTTTTTTTCAGAAACATGAAAACTGCTATACAGAATGTCTGAAAATAAGAAAAAACGAGTTTTAATTTTAATAATGACAAAATAATCGTAAATTCAACAAAGAAGCATTCGAAATGACGCCATGATCATGATTTGAATGCTTTTGGTTCGAGACAAGATGGGTCTTTAAACATTTGCCTTTTTTCAAAATCTATGTTTTGGGTTTTCGTATCCCCGATTGCAACCGAAACCATTTGAACAAACTAATTGGTAGAAAGTCATGTAAATTTCATCACATTTAGTCAAGTAGTTACTGCATGAGCGGATGAGATGAACACACATGTGTATGACAGACGGACGAATAACCATCGGGCCAATAAGCTCACAGCGATTTAAAAGTCTATGTAACATTCATATACATTTTACCTAGTATATATATAAATAATATCGAAGTCTAAACTGTAACCGAAATCTGAGTATAAACTGTAACAAAATCGGTTAAAAATCGCTAGGTCTATGCTGTAACCTTGCACAAATCACCTCGCTCTATACTGTAACATTGTTTATTTTTTCAAACGCATTTAATGAACAGGGAAAATAAGGTTCAACTGGTTCATTTACTTTTATAAACGTTTCCTAGCATAAAGGACTAACGTTTTGCAGATTTACTTTTTCTAGGCATGCATAAATAATGTCGAAATAGGAGAAAAAGGCATTGGTGTCTCGATTCAAATTTGCATATTTATTGAGACAATATAACGATAAATCTGCGGTGCAGAGTCTGAAGAAATATATGACTAGATACCGGATTCTGTTCCTTACAAGCAAAGCACAAAAACATCTTTAAGAAACTAAACTACTTGTAGTATGGACCGGAATAAAAGTCACCTACCTGTCCTCCCAACAAATAATCCTCCATCTTTAAAATTCTATACTGTAACCGAAAAACGCGATACTGTAACACGTTCCCTACAGTGGGTTTGACAGTAAGAAAAATAAAGTCTGTAAAATGGGTCAAACCGTTCACGCCAAATTAATTAGGCTAATTGGACACCGACATAAACTATAACAAGCCTGTAACGTCTAATATATTGGACTAGCAGGGACTAAGAGTGAGGTTTTGCGCGCCTAAAACTCAAAGGGACCCGGCACAGTGTTGGGATAGTGTAAAAAAAGTAATTCTAGAAGAAAAAAATACCAACACTGTGCCGGGTCCCTTTGGTTTACATGTTTTGTGATGTCTGCCTTGTTGGATTGTCGTTTACGGTAGGTATTTTCTCACACCCCTCCCATTTTTTTAACCCCCTCCCCTTTTTACCCTTACAGCCCTTGTCCTTTTGGTTCCCGTGTGGGCCCGTTTTGGTTTATATTATTTCACACATTACATGTCCCTCTCCTTTCGCCGCCCTTATGTCCACTCCAGGTTTTGGTTTGGTGCCTTCTGGGTGCCCTACTAGGGTGTGTCGGGGGCTGCGTCCTGCGAACGTTGCCTTTGCCTTGTTGATCTTCATTCTTGTCTTTTAATAGGAATTTATCTTTCAAAAATTACAGAGACTGGGGAGGGCAGATTGCTTCCAGGCCCAGACCATCCCGTGCCCCGCTTACCCGAACTGGTATCACAAACCTTTACCTTTTTTTGTTCGGCGGTGACATTCATCCAAGAAAAAGATAGAAACGGTTACACTGCGATATTTCAGCGCAAAAAAGAACGGTGCCATGGTTCTGCACGATGCGGTACAATGTACATATATATCAAAGTTTTCATGATTTTACAACATTATTTCGCATTATTTGTAAAATATGTTTATGTTATCAGCTCGTGTCAATGCTTTTTGTGATCATTTGACATCTAATTTTATGATTCTTCTTGCGACAATTTTTTTCGGAAAAGTCGCATCAAGAACACAAATGTGTCACATGTATTAAAGTGTTTCATTAGTTCCAAATAGTGTTGAAAATTGTTTTGTACACATAAATGAAACATTACAAATTTCCGTGATGTATGCCAACTCTCTGAATAAAATCCATTTTAATAAGAAAATTTCGCATTTCTGAACTTACCAGAATGATACGGTAAATTGTTATTGTGTGTTTATCAAAAGATAACAACGCAGACGGCGGTGAATTCGATTGCAACGCAGTGCGGTGGGCCCGCTACAATTTATTCAATTTTAAGGGTTTAAATTGACATATAACGCAATTTTCATTTGACTACAACCTTTTACTTACTTTGACCTCAGAAAAAAGTGTTTATTTGTGTTTAAAACAATAATATTATATATACAAATTCATTTCTGAGTTCCGCTTCAATTTTTCTTCCTTTGAAAACTCATTTGGCAGGTATTATCATAAAATAGAGAAAAACAGAATGCCTAAAGAAATTAAGCCCAACACGGCAAAATGATAGCCGAGGTCAATATTAATTTTTCAATACATATCACATCATATTCACCAGCTAAATAGTCCATATCTGTTTTATTATATAATTTATAAATATCTTTTATATGGCTTATCTTATCTGTCATTGCATAGGCCTACGACGGAAATAGAAAATTTTAAATTTCAGCTTGACTATATTTTCCATAATTTGGCCCTGTCTTTTAAATGAGCGTATTTGCACGCTAATTCCAACGTTCTTAAAAATTTAAAGACGGTTACTAAAATAGACTAATTTGACTCTTATTTACGAGTCACCCTACGTTTTTTTAAAAGAATAAAAACGAACTTGGCGTGACGTCGCGTCATAGTCTCGCGTCTTTCGGGGATTTCCAGAAAATCTATTTTTAGAAGAAAACCCGGTGAATATACTCTGAAAATCTATTTTTAGGAAGCAAAACAGTGAATATACTCTGATATTGACCTGTTATTTTTTACCAAAAGTTGCTTGTTAGCCAATCAGGGAAAGGCATTTCAAAGCTATTTATAGATTATATAATAAACAGTAATATTGTTTTAAACACCAAATAAACACGTTTCTCTGACGTCAAAGTAAGTTAGAGGTTGTACTCAATTAAAGATCCTGTATGTTTTGTGATTGATATTGTTACTGTGTGTATACCACACTTGCAAAAAATTATACAAATGTATATCTATATAATTATGCAAATAAAACAATTTTCAAACATCGAAGAATATGGTAAATGTGTACTGCAAATATTTGTGCACATTATATTTAATCAATAAATTACATGCATTCATTTCTTATTGGAAAATTTGACTTAGAATTTATAGTAAATAAATTTCTAATTACCTCCCTTAATTTACATGAAATGTTAAATTGGGTAATATCTTTATAAATAATGCTTATTGGAACTTACAATATTGACAAATCTTAATTTGAGCATCATATTTATGAAATAAAACCATGAAAAAATTGTGTTACAGGATATTTCAAAATGCTTTATGTCATTTATGTTATCTGGTCCACTGCACTGCGTTGCAATCGAATCCACTGCCGTCTGCGTTGTATTTTTTTGTCATTTATTTTATAAACAGGCAATAACAATTTCCAAACTTTCCTAATCATAGTTGTTTTGTGCAAGTATCATACATACGATGTGATACCGTTGTATTATGGGATCGTTTTGCACACATTTTTACGTGTTTTAACCAAAATTGTGCAAAAATGATGTCCTCTCGTCAAACTGTACAGAAGTGTTTGCATACATGGCAATGAATTACATTGTGTGCGTGTAATAAGTTGGAAGGCTCCAGTCTCACTAGGTGTTTCTCGTATAACATTAAATCATGATGTAAAATATAATAATATTCAGTCATAAACCAAACCACCGCTTCTGCGACGAATACTGCACCGCCGTTGCCATGGATCCGCCGCGTGATTATTGTATAACATTAAATATCATCATTGACTACGATTGTATAATTTATAATATAAAATACAAGTTAAATGTTAAGGCTGCACATCAAAGACGCCGCCAAATGATGAACAGTCAATCAGCATTGAAAATCGTTCTCTATTACAGTTGAATATCCGCAGCACAAATCAATTTTTTCTCCATGTTCTTGGTATGTTTTCGTTGTTTAATAATAAAGTTGCATATTTTTGTGAAAAAGAAGAACCTAATGCATAAATTGACAAAATAATGCCAGGTCTGAAATTCTTAAATGTTTGTCTGTTGCGACAAAGACTGAAACGTCTGGACAAATCAAAATAAATTGGATAACAAATAAAATTGAAATGATTAGTATACTTAAAACAAATTCAAGACAACATGTGCCGAGAATATACCCATTTAAATATTGGTACGAATTGCATAATGTTCGAATGATTTTGAAGTGATCTCCCCTTACAGGCCGTTTGTTGGTTGAGTGAGAACCGCCTCTCTGATAGTGGGCGTGGTTTAGGCTTTGTAACTTGTAATTTATTGATTCGACAAGTGATATTGATCAAAGTTGTCCTGGTTCCCTTCTACCCCGTCAACGAAGACTAAATGCCAGCATATGGAACATAATATCAAATTTAATATGACAATTTAAGGCGGAGCCGAACTTCAACAGAGGCGAAGAAATTGAAATAAGTGACACTGCCTCAGTTGTCACCTCTTTTAAGAACGATCGACTATAGACTGGCTCATTGGCACGTTATTTATTATGTAGATAAAATTAGATAATGATAAAAAAGAATATGATATTCAAACATGGCACTATCACTTCAGTTAAACGTTTATTCTAATCCCTTAAGCTCTGTGACATGTTGTACATCATAAAAGCTTTTTTTATTAGAACATTTAAAAACAGTGTGATTTTGTAAAAAAAAATACACAAAATCAAGTCTAAAATTTTCCCCATTGCTGTATGGACAAATGCATATCTACTAGACGCCTGAACCAAAAACGTTTTTTTTTAATGCGTTTATTTAAGGTCGCCGCCGGAAAGTCCGACCGTACACTCAAGTCGGGCCATCCTAGAGCGTCCCGCCGAGATTTTTTCGTCGATTTTTTTCCAGCTTTATTGGTGGAGGAAGACCCCAGGTGCTCCTTCGGGCATTATTTCAGGCACGAGCGGGCACCTGGGTAGAACAAAAGTTCTAACCGATCACTCTGAGTTTTCGCTCATATATGAAAAAGAATAATACCAATAGATCCGACTTTTATTTTATTTCGAAGAGAATGAACACATTGAGAATAATAAAATTATAACATCTTTCTATTTAAATAATACTTTATCGATATTTTTAAGAAAATATTTTTATGAACAGCCACTCACCTGTCTGATAGAGGCTCCAGCATTCAACATTCCAACTGCTACGGCACGATCCTGCATCGACATTCGTGCCATGTTTTATGTTTTTTCACTTATAAAGTAAACAAGGATTTATGCAATGTAAAATTTAATACTCACCATGCTCTGCACGAACATTTCGTGCCAAAATGTGTAAACCGCGCCCTGTCTCTCGCGTGTGTGCATGGAACCGTATTAAATTATTTTTCATTCCACAAATCGGTAGAAAATGACACAAAAATCACCTCTGCAAAATTTTATAAGGATCTATTGACCCGTTATAAAATAATCAAAATTTAAAAAGTGATCGGTTAGAACTTTTGTTAAGTGTATATCATTTCAAAGGTGATAGTAAATGTTATATAGGACTTGCAATTAACATACATTTTTTTTTACTGAAGATGCTTCGAACGACCTTTTTTGTATGTAATATATCACATGTATATGCTTGCTACGTTTAATTTTTTTAGAGACACTTTCGATTTTACAATATATTGTCATTAATCGCCCAGGGTGTTTGTGTACGGGGGAATAATATCTGGATGGGCAAGCCATATTCATGATATCCACTCCTGTTTTGATGCATACACATCTTCGCCATGGCATATTAGCCTGTATACATTACCTTACGACACGGTATCACCGTAGGGAACGTGTTACAGTATCGCGTTTTTCGGTTACAGTATAGAATTTTCAAGATGGAGGATTATTTATGGAAAGAGAGGTAGGCGATTTTTATTCAGGTCCATACTAGTAGTAGTTAAGTTTCTAAAATATGTTTTTGTACTTTTCTTGTAAGGAACAGAATCTGGTATCTAGTCATATATTTCTTCAGACCCTGCACCGCAGATTTATCTCTATATTGTTTCATAAATGTGCAGATTTGACGGTTTTAAAATTTGAATCGAGAGACCAACGCATTTTTCTCCCATTCAGACATTATTTAAGCATGCCTAGATAAAGTAAATCTACAAAACGTTAGTCCTTTGTGTTTAGAAACGTTTATAAAAGTAAATGACCAGTTGAATCTATTTTCATGTTGATAAAATGCGTTTGAAAAAATAATCAATGTTACAGTATAGAGCGATGTTAATTTTGAAGGGTTACAGCATAGACCTAGCGACTTTGATACAATTTTGTTACAGTTTATACCCAGATTTCGGTTACAGTTTAGATACTTGCCAAATTTCAAACAAAGTTCGTGTATCAATTGTTTTTATGAAATAACTTATACCTTTCAATTTAATACATTCTTGAAAGGTTGTATTACTTTTTTTCTTCAGCAGAAAAGTTATAGTTTGTTATTTTTCTTACTTTAAGTTTCAGATTGAGACTTTTTGCAGAATAAGTAATTATAATGTCCTAAGTAAGGACTGTGTTCACGACAACAACAGTAACTTTTATCGAATTGTATTGAGAGACGAAAGATTATTGCTTGATTTCATTACACATTATAATAATGCCTATTAGTAATAAAATAGAGAAAAAAGAATCCTTAACAGAAGTCCAACACGGAAAACATGAAAATGTTGCAGGCTCAGTTTGATTAAACTTGTTCATGGACGGTAGTGGTAACTGCAAGCTACCATCCACGCCTCCTAGCACCGGCTTCAGCAGAATTCACATTAAACATGAACTGGTACACTTTAGATTTTTTAACATCTGTGGATGTGTTCATATGGCGGTATCATGGAACCTTCAATAGGACACGTTATTGGCATTTTATGAAAAGCGGCATATTACCCCCAGGTTAAAAATTACGTGTGCCCTAAACGAGAATACAATGAGTGAAACTAAATAAAATGAAATTTTGAGAGGGGATCGGAGGTTATGAAGCCTGCATACCATAGATAAGCTGTCAAAAGACACCATTAACAAGCAGGCAATAACCTAAGAATGATTAAACAGTATTTAAGTGAGCAATACTGCAACCTTAAATTTTATTTTAAGTTGGTATTTGCATCTACCATAGTGTATTTTGTATAAGTATTTAAAAGGGCTTGTTACGTTTGGCTTTCTTGGATTTTAAGTTTCAACGACACTGAGGTCATGTGTCCTGCTTTAGTGTAAAGAAAGACCCCAGATACCCTTTGTGAAACACTTCAGACACGAGCGGGCACCTGACTAGAACCACAGACCTTCCGTAAATTAGCTTGATAGATTCCTCACATACAAAGAATCCAAAGTCATGATTGGATTTCAACTACAGCAGTAAACAAGTAGAGATTTTGATGCTAAAGCATCAAGTCGCCGGATAGAAATATGATTGTATTATCATAAATATAAGTTAATATCAGTTTAATGGTTCGAGTATAAAGAAAAGAGGAACAATAAGTTGAGTCATGTTTATTCATTAACACGTTTTTATTTACATGCCACAATTATATCTTTCTTGCTGAGAGTTTTATGCAAAAAAAATATCTTATGTTATAATAAAATATCATATTTGAATCAAACTTGCTTAGCAATTTTGTCAAGAAACTGTTATCATTATTAAATAAGCAAGTATTGTTTGGCAATATTTACCCGAGACTCAATAATTTTCGGGAGTTGTTTCGTTTGCTTACATAACTTATTATGATTAATGTTAACGATTTTATCGTAAGTATAATTACATGTATAATTATATCAATTAATACTGCTCGATGGCCTAGTGGTAAGTATGACAAAGTTGTAACCTACATGTAGTAGGCGCAAGTTCGAATCTCGGACAAATCCTGTGTGTAGTTTTCATAAATTGATTTTTATCATATCTTTTAACTTTTGAAACATAAGTTGATAAATCTTGTGTTTCATTTCTAGCACTTTTTTATTTCATAATTTTGATAAACGGTCAAGTTTTGCAAAATACAAAAAGTATTATAAAAGAAAACATAAAAAAATCACTTTATCGAACCTACAGTCTTCAATTTGAAACTAACTTTAAATCTAACACCTTGTCATCGAGGCTTGTAAAGCAAGTGATATGATTATGATTCTATTTGTAATTCTACTTTATACATATACCGTTGTACGTATGGTTTTCTTCAGCATCCGATAATTACCGACAAATTATTACCGATCATCGAATATTTGCAAAGTGACTATGAAAATATATATGCTTAATTATTGCATAAACAATGCAATTCTACTGTAAAAGTGGTGTCTGCATAAACAAATTATTCTTATGCACTATCGAAAAAATATATCATTTAGCTGAAATCAATATTCCTGTCGTTACATACGATAAAGTTAATGTTTAAATAATTGCCTTTCAGTGCGATAAACTATCAACACAAAGATAGTTTATTCGTTTTCTTCGATTCCGACCCCTACCGTCATACCGAGATTTTTCATACAAAATTAATTTGATTTGCACTTTACCATTCACATGTTACCTGTATATCTATCTTATCAGCCATTTAATTGTTACTATTAATAGATTCCATAACAATAACATACAACGTGTACTAGTAGTCACGTGATTCTGGGAGAAACTGTTTATAATAAATAAGATAAAAAATAGAAAAGGTCTCATAAGATACAAACAACCAGATAATTTAAAAGTGTCATTTCAAATATCATGCATGATTTATTTATCATAAAATAGCAACGCTTGACACTTTAAACAAGAGCTGTCGGTAGGACAGCAACGCTCGACTATTCTTAGTGCTTGATAGTAAAAAAAATGCCTGATACAGTTACCTCCTCCTGTTTACAGGTTGGGGTCATGATGTTGAACAAGTGTGCAAAGTTTCAAAGCCATATGTCAATGGACTTTGAAAATATTTGAACTATTACAAAAACTTTAACGTAAATTCTAAGTCGAAAAAGGGGCATAATTCTGTCAAAATGCTTGATAGAGTTACCTCCTCCTGTCTACAGGTTAAGGTCATGATGGTGAACAAGTGTGCAAAGTTTCAAAGCCATATGTCAATGGACTTTGAAAATATTTGAACTATTACAAAAACTTTAACGTAAATTCTAAGTCAAAAAAGGGGCATAATTCTTTCAAAATGCTTGATAGAGTTACGTCCTCCTGTCTGCAGGTTGGGGTCATGATGGTGAACAAGTGTGCAAAGTTTCAAAGCCATATGTCAATGGACTTTGAAAATATTTGAACTATTACAAAAACTTTAACGTAAATTCTAAGTCGAAAAAGGGGCATAATTCTGTCAAAATGCTTGATAGAGTTACCTCCTCCTGTCTACAGGTTGGGGTCATGATGGTGAACAAGTGTGCAAAGTTTCAAAGCCATATGTCAATGGACTTTGAAAATATTTGAACTATTACAAAAACTTTAACATAAGTGGTTACGCCGACGCCGACGCCGACGCTCGGGTGACTGCAATAGCTCTACTTATTCTTATCGAAAAGTCGAGCTAAAAAGTAAAAGCATCCCTAAATTCAATGACTGGTCCATAGGGATACGTCATTAATTCATTTTATAAATATTGTAATGTTGCTTTTTACGATGTCAGTATTTGAATATTTCATTTCATTTGGCAACATTATTGTATGTTTGAATTTTTGAGATTACTGAAAACAATTGTAGTCTTTAATTGCTCAGTAATTGTTATGCTTTTATTTACAGAAATTAATGCCTTCTCCTACCATAGGTATACATGTAATATTAAACTGTTACAAATATAGTCGCCGGTTTCTACCGGCGACTAATGAAAGATGATTTGAAGTCGACGGCCTTAATTATCCCGACTCTGCCACTATATTATGTACCTCCATCAGCCTCACTGGAGAAGATATTGTAATTGTCTGACCTTAATTTATAAATGTACTCTATAACTTTCAATATTATTTTCTTTTTCAGAAACATGAAAACTGCTATATAGGATGTCTGAAATAAAAAAAAACGACTTTTAATTTAATAATGACAAAATAATGGTAACTTCAACAAAGAATCATTCGAAATGACGCCATGATCATGATTTGATTTGAATGCTTTTGGTTCGAGATGAGAAGGGTCTTTAAACATTGCCTTTTTTTAAATCTATGTTTTGGGTTTTCGTATCCCCGATTGCAACCGAAACCCTTTGAACAACTTAATTGGTAGAAAGTCATATAAATTTCATCACATTTACTCAAGTTGTTACTGAGCGGATGAGATTGCACACACATGTGTACGACAGACGGTCGAATAGCCATAGGGCCAATAAGCTCACAGAGATTTAAAAGTCTATGTCACATTCATACATTTTACCTAGTATATATTGAAATTATCGAAGTCTAAACTGTAACCGAAATCTGGGTATAAACTGTAACAAAATCGGATAAAAATCGCTAGGTCTATGCTGTAACCCTGCACAAATCACAACGCTCTATACTGTAACATTGTTTATTTTTTCAAACGCATTTAACGAACAGGAAAATAGGTTCAACTGGTCATTTACTTTTATAATCGTTTCCTTACATAAAGGACTAACGTTTTGCAGATTTACTTTTTCTAGGCATGCATAAATAATGTCGAAATTGGAGAAAAATGCGTTGGTCTCTCCATTCAAATTTTCAAACTGTCAAATCTGCATATTTATGAGACAATATAGCGATAAATCTGCGTTGCAGAGTCTGAAGAAATATATGACTAGATACCGGATTCTGTTCCTTACAAGCAAAGCACAAAAACATATTTTAGAAACTAAACTACTAGTAGTATGGACCGGAATAAAAATCTCCTACCTGTCCTCTCAACAAATAATCCTCCATCTTTAAAATTCTATACTGTAACCGAAAAACGCGATACTGTAACACGTTCCCTACGGTGGGTATGGGTGTGCCGAACCAGTCACGAAAATCACGAAATATTCGTGTCAGTATTTCAGTCATGTGGAAAGTTGTTAACATGTGTACTTGAATTACTAGACAAAAACGGTATTTGCGTTACAAAGTTTTATATATTGTACAACAACATTGACCTGGCACTCTTGCATTTGACCCTGCTGTCGGTATATTCCGTAAACGTTACGATCTACCTGTATATCAATATGAATTGATAAAATTGTGTAAATTAAAAATCAATCTTAGCGCAGTTGGTAAAGGAGGTTTCACTTGACTTGAAGAATTTAGACGAATTCTGGTAGGTTTGAATCCTATTACTGCAACTTATTTTTTATATTTAAAATTGCCATTCTGTCAAAACTATTGCAAATCTTTTATTTGTGTGTACCAACAGTGTAGTATTTATAATAATTGCCTTTATAGCGCGTATGCGCTAAAGCATAAACGATTTCATAATGTCACAAAAAGAACCATTGAAAGATACTGTTATAAAAAAATATAATTGTGTATAAAAACACCACTTAAAAGGTTTTCTTAAACTATGTGTAGTAAAACTATTTCAAATTAATTCTTGCGAGTAAATTAAAAAAAAATCATAATGGGGTGTTGGTAAAGGATCGAACCATAGACCTTCAGATCGGTAGTCCGACATCTATACCAATACACCACACGTACCTCACTGACGAGTGAAGTTAGCAAATATATTGATATATTCGATAGATACTGGTCAGTGTTTATTCAAATGACCTTTACGAAAGTTAATGAAGTGCCAGGTCAATGTTGTTGGACAATACATATCTGTCTATAATGCCTTGTTTGCCTTCTATAGAAAAGGCAAACATGATTTTGATGATATTTAAGGTGATTCCGCTTTGTCAGCCATGTTTGTTTTCACAAAGTCTGTCCAAAGTGAAAGTAGGCCAAAATTCATATAACAAAAAAGCTCACATTGCTATATGATGAGCCATTTGCAAGTACATTTCCAGTTCTAAGTTTTAAAGACTATTTTAAACAAAAATAAAAATGATAACAATAAGAAAATTTACCTTGAATGGGCTAAATTTCTGAAGACCAAAAACATTCTGTTGCAAATTTTTATGCACATTTCATAAATGGCAAAATCCTTTTAAAAGTCTGTTTTAGTGCCTACAAAAGCTATTTTTTGCAGAAAATACAAGAAAACTTTAAAAACATTATTCTTAGTGTCGCAGCTCAAACGAAACAAAGGGGTCGTTGACTCTGCTGTGAGTTCTGGACCTGGTGTAGAGGGGTCTGTAAAAAGACAAGTATGCGCTACTCAAAATATTTATTCTTCCCTACAACAAAAACGTGGCCTGCGCCAACAATTTCTCAATTCAAGTGCAAAATAAGAAAATCACAAAAATCGATGAATGGCAAAATATATATGAATAATAATAGCATCATCTGCAAAAGTCTATTTACCTGTAAAAAGACAAGTATGCGCTACTCAAAATATTTATTCTTCCCTACAACAAAACCGTGGCCTGCGCCAACAATTTCTCAATTCAAGTGCGCATGCGTTGTGCAGATTAGCGGGGAAATTGAAATATTAGCGAGAAAAGTTAATCGAAGATATTGAAAAGGTTATAAAGTACTATTATGTATAGGTAACGGCTATTGGATATGAGATATGAGCTATGAGTATATGAATTAAAGAAATAACTACGGAAAACAATAAGGGACATGGACATTAACATATAAATATACAGAGACAGGCATGGTCACGAACAGACCAAAAATATACAGCCCTTGGCAAGACGGATAATGTATACTTGACCCTGTGACATTAGGAAAGTAGTTTATCTGACCTTGAAAAAACATGGCCACCATGACATATGCAAAAAAGTAGTACCATGAAAATAAACATCATTTAGCTATTTCTTGTGTAAAGTACATGACAAACAGACACACTTCACTGTTACAAATAAAAAAGGTTAGATTTTAAAGTTTGATTGTGTTTACATTTTAATTGTAGTTCATAAGGCTATAAATAATGATTGTTTTCTTGCACTACTTTTTTACAAAAAATAATGGAGGCCATAGGCTACAATATTTCTGACTGCCATAGGCTATAATATTTCTGACTGCCATAGGCTACAATATTTCTGACGGCCATAGGCTACAATATTTCTGACTGCCATAGGCTACCAAGGGGGAGAATCACGCCGTTCGTTACCATAACAAACAAGATGGCGGATGCAGCCAAAAAGTAGGGTTTTCCCTTTTTTCTCTGAAATTCGTGATGTTCTAATGTAAATGTACATATAACAACCTTCTATACAATTTTTGCCAGAATTGGCATGATTGCTTACTTGACAACATATAACAACTTTTTTAAGTCAGTGGTTTCAGTTAATATACATATATGTAAAAGAAACAGTGAATTTGAGAGAAAAAGCCGTACGTCACCACGATCAAACTGGTGGAAAATTCTCTCGCTTCGAATCTGGTGACGCGCATTTCAGATGAAGTACGGGACGAAACATCATGAAATAAAATCCTGTGTGCCAGGAAAATTGTGTAGAAGGTTGTAATATGTACTTTAACATCAGAACATCACGAATTTCAGAGAAAAAAGGGAAAACCCTACTTTTTGGCTCAACCGCCATCTTGTTTGTTTGGGTAACGAACGGCGTGATTCTCCCCCGTGGGCTACAATATTTCTGACTGCCATAGGCTATAATATTTCTGACGGCCATAGGCTACAATATTTCTGATGGCCATAGGCTACAATATTTCTGATGGCCATAGGCTGTAATATTTCTGATGACCGTAGTGTACAATATTTCTGACGGCCGTAGGGAACAATATTTCTGATGGCCATAGGCTAAAATATTTCTGACGGCCATAGGCTACAATATTTATGACGGCCATAGGATATAATATTTCTGATGGCCATAGGCTAAAATATTTCTGACTGCCATAGGCTACAATATTCTGACGGCCATAGGCTAAAATATTTCTGACGGCCATAGGCTATAATATTTCTGACGGCCATAGGCTACAATATTTCTGACGGCCATAGGCTACAATATTTCTGACGGCCATATATGGCTGTAATTTTTCTGATGGCTAAAGGCTGTAATATTTCTGACGGCAATAGGCTGTAATATTTCTGACGGCCATAGGCTGTAATATTTCTGACGGCCATAGGCTACAATATTTCTGACGGCCATAGGCTACAATATTTCTGACGGCCATAGGCTACAATATTTCTGACTGCCATAGGCTGTAATATTTCTGACGGCCATAGGCTACAATATTTCTGACGGCCATAGGCTACAATATTTCTGACGGCCATAGGCTACAATATTTCTGACGGCCATAGGCTACAATATTTCTGACTGCCATAGGCTGTAATATTTCTGACGGCCATAGGCTGTAATATTTCTGACGGCCATAGGCTACAATATTTCTGACGGCCATAGGCTACAATATTTTCTGACGGCCATAGGCTACAATATTTCTGACTGCCATAGGCTGTAATATTTCTGACGGCCATAGGCTACAATATTTCTGACGGCCATAGGCTACAATATTTCTGACGGCCATAGGCTATAATATTTCTGACGGCCATAGGCTACAATATTTCTGACGGCCATAGGCTATAATATTTCTGACGGCCATAGGATATAATATTTCTGACGGCCATAGGCTATAATATTTCTGACGGCCATAGGCTGTAATATTTCTGACGGCCATAGGCTACAATATTTCTGACGGCCATAGGCTACAATATTTCTGACGGCCATAGGCTATAATATTTCTGACGGCCATAGGCTGTAATATTTCTGACGGCCATAGGCTACAATATTTCTGACGGCCATAGGCTATAATATTTCTGACGGCCATAGGCTATAATATTTCTGACGGCCATAGGCTATAATATTTCTGACGGCCATAGGCTGTAATATTTCTGACGGCCATAGGCTATAATATTTCTGACGGCCATAGGCTACAATATTTCTGACGGCCATAGCTAGCTACAATATTTCTGACGGCCATAGGCTACAATATTTCTGACGGCCATATATGGCTGTAATTTTTCTGATGGCTAAAGGCTGTAATATTTCTGACTGCCATAGGCTGTAATATTTCTGACGGCCATAGGCTGTAATATTTCTGACGGCCATAGGCTACAATATTTCTGACGGCCATAGGCTATAATATTTCTGACGGCCATAGGCTACAATATTTCTGACGGCCATAGGCTACAATATTTCTGACGGCCATATATGGCTGTAATTTTTCTGATGGCTAAAGGCTGTAATATTTCTGACTGCCATAGGCTGTAATATTTCTGACGGCCATAGGCTGTAATATTTCTGACGGCCATAGGCTACAAATATTTCTGACGGCCATAGGCTATAATATTTCTGACGGCCATAGGCTACAATATTTCTGACGGCCATAGGCTACAATATTTCTGACGGCCATATATGGCTGTAATTTTTCTGATGGCTAAAGGCTGTAATATTTCTGACTGCCATAGGCTGTAATATTTCTGACGGCCATAGGCTGTAATATTTCTGACGGCCATAGGCTACAATATTTCTGACGGCCATAGGCTACAATACATATATGGCTGTATTTTTTTGATGGCTAAAGGCTGTAATATTTCTGACTGCCATAGGCTACAATATTTCTGACTGCCATAGGCTGTAATATTTCTGACGACCATAGGCTGTAATATTTCTGACTGCCATAGGCTACAATATTTCTGACTGCCATAGGCTACAATATTTCTGACTGCCATAGGCTGTAATATTTCTGACGACCATAGGCTGTAATATTTCTGACGACCATAGGCTGTAATATTTCTGATGACCATAGGCTGTAATATTTCTAATGACCGTAGGGTACAATATTTCTGACGGCCGTAGGGTATAATATTTCTCTCGGCCATAGGCTATAATATTTCTGACGAGCATAGGCTACAATATTTCTGACGGCCATAGGCTACAATATTTCTGACGGCAGTAGGGTACAATATTTCTGACGGTCGTAGGGTACAATATTTCTGACGGCCGTAGGGTACAATATTTCTGACGGCCATAGGCTACAATATTTCTGACGGCCAAAGGCTGTAATATTTCTGACGGCCATAGGATATAATATTTCTGACGGCCAAAGTCTGTAATATTTCTGACTGCCATATGCTGTAATATTTCCTGACTGCTGGGTTTTTGTCAAAATTACCCGACTAAACGTCAGTTTATTCGAAATGAATGAATATTTTTTTGTATTGCACATATAAATATGATCAAATTATATTATTACATGTATTTGTAAAAACTGTTCAATCAAAACATCATAGAACTACTGTCAACTGCATTGAAACTGAGGGGCGCGGGTTAAAGCCCCGGAAGAGGCAACTTTTTTTTCTTTCTTTTTTCTTTTCTTTGAACATTATTTGTGTCTCTCAGATCACTCTTGATAAGAAAAAAGTGTTTCAATTTAATTATAAAATTATTATTGGTATTTATTGGCTAAATTGTACCAAATTTATTATCAAATACGGTACCTTGTATTTTCAAAGTCTAATAAAATAAAAACTAGACGGTAAAAGTATTTTATATTTAACAAGCCCAACCAATATACCTTTAAGAAAATTTATGCAAACTTTGAAAACAGCCCCTGATTTGAGTAAATTTTAGGGATATTGTGAATAAGGCCCTCCAAGTAGAATCAAAGTGCTACAGCACTGAATGCGACGGACATGCAACCGGAGAGACATTAAGGCTTTTTTTAGAAAAAAATAAAACAACACAAAAGATATAACAGAGAAAATTTGTTCCATACAAGTTCGAGATTTGTAGAGCAATATAATTTATGTGTCCCAATCTGATATAATTCAGATTTTCTACTTTCAAGCAGAACAAGTCCAAATTTTTAAATACAGAATGACATTTATGCCTAAAAACTTTGGTCAAACTTGTAAATCAGTGTCCTTATCGATTTATTCCAATAAATGATATGTAAATAGAAACAAACTGTCAACGAAATATTTCTAAAATAAAACCATGCAAATAAACTTCAATCATAATACATAATACATGTGAGAATGTTAATTAATTAGAATTGCTTCGTGTTATATCATGGTGGGCATATAGACAATAAAATATAAGTCACTTGTATTTTTATTTCTCTTGGATATGTCTCATTAAAAAATATTTTTGGTTAAAATCATCAGCAATTAATGGTGTATTTTTTAGATTTTTTTTTTTCATTTACGTCACTTAAGCACTACAGTGTTTAGTTGTCACTTTCAATTTCACACTAAATTCCATTTTCATTTTTTTTGCTTCTTACAATTGTATAGAATTTCTTAAAGTATTGCATGTAAACAAAATAAGTATCCGCTGGTTTATTACATGTATAATGTGTACTCGTCCGAAAGTCAGCACAGATGATGCAGAATCTATTTTTAGAATAGTGTTATCTTCTGGTCGAAGGCTATTATAATCTCATTGCAGGTTAACTCATATCGTGACCTAGAAAACTATGTAAACAAAACACAAGAATCGGAAGTAGAACTGATATTATAACTTCCTTCAATAAAGATTACCATGAAAGACTACATGCATGGTGGTAAAGTGTTGAAAAACTCCCTTGTTACATGCATTATTTATAATACTAACCATTGTACTGTAGTCTAATTTATTAATAACTGCTGGATATTCAGCTAAACCCGCGGTATGAGTCACGAAAAGAGTTCTTCTTTTATTAATGCGCAAGTTAATCTAAAGTCACGAAAAAATTTTGATCTGTTAATAAAAATGTTTTTTTTTAATGGGGAAATATTTATTTCCTGCTTATAATTTCTATGAATTATTGAGCTTACTCCTTAATTATAGCATAATTAATTTGCTGTCCTACTTTTTCGACAGCGGTAAATCGTTTCAGCAGTTATTTGCATAATTGCGCAATAATACTACGGGGCTACAGCGTTTTTATCAATCAAATACGTTTATATTTTTACTTGGATAACTTAATTTGAAATTGAAAAGGCTAAATATGGAAGTTTTAAAGATATCCCGACCAAGTATGGGAGTTTCATAGGATCAAATTCATGTACTATTTCGTGGGCTGTTATTCGGTTGAGGACACATTGCGCGATTGTAGCCGACGAAATCCCATGTATAGATGACATAGCTCCGAACGCGCCTGAGGGCGCGTCCGTCGCAAAAATGATCAAACAACTACTTAAAATGGGTGGGGTAGGGTAAACATTTATATACCTATTTCAAAAATTTTGAGTAGAAACAATAATTTTGCTGGGTCATTTGTTAGCTGAATGCTATTATTTGTTTCTTAAAAAAATTCTATAGAAAAACATTAGTTCATAATGATTATATGATAGAATAATTAGAGTTTCCCATTTCTGAAAAATAGCCTGTCTAATAGCCAAGTTTTACTTTAGAAAAATCTCCATAGCTCGTAAACCATACGGTAAACTTTGTTTAAATTTTGCGTTCTTGTGTCTTTTAAGGTATATTACTGACCTATGTTGTCAATTTTATAGTTCCTTATAGTGCCCATTATGGGGCTAATACCTTAATATGAGCAAACTTGATAAAAGACTACACAAGAATGCTACAGACAAAGTTTGGTGATCATCCATCAATAAGTTCTGTAGTAGAAGATGTTTAGAGGTTTTTCTATCTTTATATATACTCCTCAAAGGGAGAGCATATAGTCGCCACCTTGTCCGTCTGTCCGTCCGTTGTCTTGTCCGGAGCATAACTTGAAAACCCTTGGAGATAATTTGTTTAAACTCTGAAATGAGTATACAATTTATATGAAGGAAAAACGATAGATAAAGCAATATGAACTGCGTCGTATCCACACATTTTCACAAAAATTCTGCTCCGCTTCGAGTTGCAAGTTCAGTATAACTTTTGTTTTACAAAATAGTTGTGCAAGCAACATATACCGAACGAAGCGGAAAATAGTGTAGCGTGTTAATACATATATCTGGTTTTCAGTCATTTCCAATAAAAGTAGTTATAATCAAAAACATATGTTTTTTGTTCCAAGATGGCGGCGTTTGTTTACATTTTGAAGGATACCACGCAGTTTACGGACAGGGCGGACCGTGAGACAGGGCGGACCGTGACACGAGACTAGGCGGACCATATTTTGGGACACGGCGGACCGTGACTCGAGACGAGGCGGACCGTGATTTAAAAAAGTATTTATATGTGGACTAATGTAATAAAAGTATTAAATTATTGATGTTTTTGTTCTTCGTATTAATATTTCAATGCAAATATTAAAGTAAAAATATAAAATACAGTAAGTTTAAAAGTTCTTTGATGTGTCTTATTGTTTAATAAATTCTATTTCAGTGTTCTTTTTATTTCATGTGTCTGTGCTTATTATGTAAATTTTAATAAAATAGTTTTGTTCTTTAAATATGTCACTTCATTTTTTGTTATTGTGTTGTATTGCAAATAATTTTAATGTGATGTAATTCGTTATCATTGTTATAACGTGTATTGTACAACAAAATATATGTTTTTATGTGTCTTATTGTTTAATAAAGTTTATCAATTTTAGCAGCGTTAGCGCCTTATACAAACAATGACATTGTAATATCCCGATAATTGGTCAATTATCACCTGCGTAAGTCGACGCAGTTACAAATAATTTCTTGAAAAAAAAAGTATTAAACTACTCTAATATATATGTTACAAAGAAAGGTTTAGATTGAAATATTGTAAAGAATACCAAAATAATCCCAATTAAATACTTTAAATACTTTTTAAATCACGGTCCGCCTCGTCTCGAGTGACATCGTCCATTCAGCAAATTAATATACAATTACACATGAATTTTAAAACTTATTTTATATTTTTACTTTTATATTTGCATTGAAATGTTAATACGAAGAACAAACACATCAATAATTTAATACTTTTATTACATTAACCCACATTAAAAACCTTTTTTAAATCAAGGTCTCGAGTGACGGTCCGCCGTGTCCCAAAATATGGTCCGCCTAGTCTCGAGTCACGGTCCGCCCTGGTACGGTCCGCCCTGTCTCACGGTCCGCCCTGTCCTGCAGGCGCAGTTTTGATTCCCAGCCCTGGTTTCAGAGAAGAAGACAATTGTTGACACATGACGACAGAAAACGGAGCATCCCCTTTGATACTAATAGCTCACCCTGAACATTCCGTTCTGGTGAGCTAACAAAGCCAATGTTTCGATGTACAAACCCTTTCAAACACTAATGCCCCCCCCCCTCAACTGAATAAATAGTTGTAATTGATTGTAACACTTATACAAAAATATTACATGACATTTCCACTTTCTTAAACTATCAAAGCACCCTTCTTCTAAATAATAAGCAACATAATTTACATTATAAAGACAATATAAACAAGTATACAATAAAAACTGAACACAGTGTATTTTTTTAAATGGCACTGTAACATCTTTCTTTCATTCAGTATACAAAGAACTGGTTTCAACAACTGAATTTAGCTGCTCCCTGATTGTTAATGTCCTTAATCACTAGAACTGCATGGAGTAGGAATGGTTAATCGTTCATTTGAAGTAGACAAATGATAAGCAGGCGATGACATAAACAAGCGTGTTGTAAAGATGGTCTATAACAAATCCCGCCAAAGGTCTTCTGCTGAAAGCGCAGTGAGGAACGTCAATCAGTGCGGCTAAAAGGGACATACCAAGACCGACTTTTACTGCCATTTCTAACGTCTTTACGCCAAGGTAGGGCCTGACGATAAATAAATAAATAAATAAATAAATAAATAAAGGAGAATATATCTTCAATAGAACAGATAGATATTTATACATCAGGCCAGTATAAAGACCAGGAATAAAGGCGACTTATTTCCGGATTTTGAAACCCTGGTAACCCCCTATCATGCACAACCTGTCAGGCGGAGCCAAATCAAATGGACCACAATAACACAAACATGAGCCACCGCCTGGCGGGGGCAACGCTCGACTTTTTACTTTTTCTAAACGCAAACATAGAAAGGTTTGAACATATATTAGCGTTTCCTTTTTATAAATTTAGTTGGTCTGTCTTGTCACATTAGTTTTGTTTATATATTTTGTATATATATATATGAATAGAAACATTACGCAATTTCTAAAAATAGCAACATTACGCAATTTCTAAAAATAGCAACATGACGCAATTTCTAAACTAGAAACAATGACGCAATTTCTAACAAGAGGGCCATGATGGCCCAAAGTCGCTCACCTGTATATAGGCCCCCGGAGCGGGGCCAGTTTAAACCCCAGGGCTTTTATTTGAACAAAGTAGGTTGACACCCATTAGAAGATGTTTCATGCTAAACATCTAAGGTCTAGCTTATTGGGTTTTTTAAAAGAAGATTTTTTATGTATTTATATATATATACATATATATATATATATATATATATATATATATATATATATATATATATATATATATATATATATATATATATATATATATATATATATATATACATATTATGTTTATAATATATATACATAATATGTGTATATATATATATACATATATATATATACATACATATATATAAGATATATATATACAATATAGATACATACATATATATATATTTCATATATACACACACACACCAAAAAATGCAATACATATATATATATATATATATATATATATATATATATATATATATATATATATGTATGTATGTATATTGTATATATATATATATATATATATATATATATATATAAATTGCATATGTATATATATATATATATATATATATATATATATATATATATATATATATATATATATAATATGTATATATATATATATATGTATGTATATATATATATATATGTATGTATATATCTATAAAAAAAAAAGTCTAGCTAATGAATGACCCCCGGGGCAGGGCCAATTTTGACCCCAGGGCTCTTATTTGAACGAACATGGTAGACATCCATTAGAACACTTTTCGTGCTAAATATCTTAGCTCTAGCTCTTTGCATTCTTTAAAAGAAAATTTTTTAAGTTTTTACTATATGCATATAGGGAAAATCAATGACCCCCTGGGGCGGGGCCAATTTTGACCCCAGGGCTTTTATTTGAACAAACTTGGTAGACACCCATTAGAAGATGTTTCATGCTAAATATCTTAGCTCTAGCTCTTTGGGTTCTTTAAAAAGAAGATTTTTTAAGTTTTTACTATATACATATAGGGAAAATCAATGACCCCCAGGGCGGGGCCGATTTTAATTCTAGGAACAAAATTTGAACAACTTTGGTTTTGGACCTATAGATGATACCATAGACCAAATATCAAAGCTCTAGGCCATTTACTTTCAGACCAGAAGATTTTTCAAGTTTTCACTATATGTATATAATGAAAATCAATGACCCCCGAGGGCGGGGCCAATTTTGACCCAAGGGCAATTATTTGAACAATCTTGGTAGAGGTCTACCACACAATGCTTCATGCCAAATATCTTACCTGTAGCCTTTGCCAATTCAGAGAAGAAGATTTTTTATGTTTTACTATATACATATAAGGAAAAACCTATGACCCCCCGGGGCGGGGCCAATTTTGACACTAGGGACAAAATTTGTACAACTTTGGTATTGGACCTTCAGATGATACCATAGACCAAATATCAAAAGCTCTAGGCCATTTACTTTCAGACCAGAAGATTTTTCAAGTTTTCACCATATGTATGTAATGAAAATCAATGACCCCCCGGGGCGGGCCAATTTTGACCCTAGGGCCATTATTTGAACAATCTTGATAGAGGTCTACTACACAATGTTTCATGCCAAATATCTAATCTGTAGCCTTTGCCAATTCAGAGAAGAAGATTTTTTTATGTTTTACTATATACATATAAGGAAAAACCTATGACCCCCCCGGGCGGGGTCAATTTTGACACTAGGGACAAAATTTGAACAACTTTGGTAGAGGACCCATAGATGATACCATATACCAAAAAGCAAAGCTCTAGGCCATTTAGTTTCAGACCAGAAGATTTTTCAAGTTTTCACTATATGTATGTAATGAAAATCAATGACCCCCCAGGGCGGGGCCAATTTTGACCCTAGGGCCATTATTTGAACAATCTTGATAGAGGTCTACTACACAATGTTTCATGCCAAAATATCTAATCTGTAGCCTTTGCCAATTCAGAGAAGAAGATTTTTTTAGATTTACCTATAGACATATAAGGAAAAACCTATGACCCCCGGGGCGGGGCCAATTTTTGACACTAGGGACAAAATTTGAACAACTTTGGTAGAGGACCCATAGATGATACCATATACCAAAAATCAAAGCTCTGGCCCATGTACTTTCAGACAAGAAGATTTTTTAATTTTGTGTTTTTTGAAATCCTTTTCTGGCCCTGTGACCTACATATGCAACAGACCGGAACCATTTGAACAACTTTGAAAGGGGACCACCCAAGGATCATTTCTGTAAAGTTTGGTTGATGTGCAGTCATTGGTTTCAGAGGAGATGTTGTTTATGTGAAAAGTTGACGACGCACGACGCACGACGACGGACACAGGGCGATCACAATAGCTCACCCTGAGCATTGCTCAGGTGAGCTAAAAATAGAAACAATGACGCAATTTCTAAAAATAGAAACAATGACGCAATTTCTTAAAATAGAACCAATGACGCAATTTCTAAAAATAGCAACAATGACGAAGTTTTTAAAAATAGCAACAATGACGCAATTTCTAAAAATAGAAACAATGACGCAATTTCTAAAAAAAGCACCAATGACGCAATTCCTAAAAATAGAAACAATGACGCAATTTCTATAAATAGCAACAATGACGCAATTTCTAAAAATAGAAACAATGACGCAATTTCTATAAATAGCACCAATGACGCAATTTCTAAAAATAGAAACAATGACGCAATTCTATGAATAGAAACAATGACGCAATTGTTGTTGTTGTTGTTGTTGTTGTAAATATATAAATATACACACACACACACACACACACCAATAAATATATAATTATGGTCATTTAATGCACAAATCTGAGAAAATTCAGTAAATTAACCTTCAAGGTCAAGGTCATTAAAGAGCCCAAGCAAATTTGGGTTTGATAAACAACGAGGTCTGGTCCTTAAGAATGTCCTGTTATAATATGAAGTTGATCCCTTCAATAATAGCAAAGTTACAGTCAGTTACCGCCAAAACAATGAAAATTTCAATAATTTGACCTTCAAAGACAATGTCATTATGAGTGAAGGTCAAGGTCTTTCGGTATATTTTTAACAGTTATCATTGAAGATTATTATGTTTAAGTTTCAAGACAATGCATTCAAAAATAACAAAGTTACAGCCAATAATAGCCAAAAAAATGAAAATTTCAATAATTTGACCTTCAAAGTCAAGGTCATTTATGAGTGAAGGTCAAGGTCTGTCTAGTTATTTTTAAGGGATATCCCTGAAGATAATTATGTTCAAGTTTGAAGACAATCCATTCAAAAATAACAAAGTTACAGCCAATAATAGCCAAAAAAATGAAAATTTCAATAATTTGACCTTCAAAGTCAAGGTCATTTATGAGTAAAGGTCAAGGTCTGGCGGGTTATTTTTAAGGGATATCCATGAAGATTATTATGTTCAAGTTTGAAGACAATCCATTAAAAAATAACAAAGTTACAGGCTTACAGCCAATAACAGCATGAACAAGCAACTAGAACTCCGCGAGTCGGATGTGTCGCCTTGTGAACAATGTAGTTTAGGGGAAATGGCCAGGACAAAAATGAAAAAAGAAAAAAACAAAGGGCAATAACTCAAAAAATAATAAGTGCAGAGCAGCAGTTTCTGTTCACTGCACTTCTTATCAATAAGATCTATTATTCTATGATGTTTCAAGTCCATAGCTTTCATACTTGAGGAAAAATGACCAGGACAAAAATAAAGTAAGAAAAGCAACAAAGGGCAATAACTCAAAAATAAGAAATGCTGAGTATCAGTTCTTATGCACTGCACTTCTTTTTAATGAGATCTATCATCCTATGAAGTTTCAAGTCAATAATTTTTATACTTTCAGAGAAATGGCCTGGACAAAAATTAAGTATGAAAACAAACAAAGGGCAATAACTCAAAAAATAAGAAATGCAGAGTACCAGTTCTTGTGCACTGCACTTCTTCTTAATGAGACCTATCATCTTATGAAGTTTCAAGTCCATGGCTTTTATACATTAGGAGAAATGGCCCGGACAAAAATAAAGTATGAAAATTAACACAGGGCAATAACTCAAAAATTAGGAAGTGCAGAGTACTGGTTCTTGTGCACTGCATTTCTTCTTAATGAGATCTATCATCCTATGAAGTTTCAAGTCCATAGCTTTTTTAGTTGAAGAGAAATGGCCCGGACAAAATTAAAGTATGAAAATTAACAAAGGGCAATAACTCAAAAAATAAGAACTGCAGAGTACTGGTCCTTGTGCACTGCACTTCGGGTTATTGAAAGAAGCATGCATACCAAGTTTGAAGTCAATCAGACTTATAGTGACTGAGTTATGCTCCGGACAAGCTTTAGCAGACGCCGACGCCGACAACGACAACGACGCCGACACAGACCCCGCTGCCGACACCGCCGACAAAAGTAACCCCTATATGTCACCTTTTCAAGGCGACACAAAAATTGGACTTTTAACCTTGGAGGTCAAGGTCATTTATGGATGAAGGAAAAGGTTAGTGTGGTCTACTGAGAGGTCTTGTCCCAAGGGTTGTTGTGGCCAAGTATGAAGACAATACACCAAGAAATAAAAAAGTTATGATCCAGGTACAAGTTTGCGGACGGCAACGCCGACCTGACTATAACAATACCTCTACTTTTTTTCTCAAAAAAAAAAAAGTCGAGCTAATAACGGGTTAAGGTGGAAGGTAACAATCCAGCTCATGTTCCCGCTACCATCCGCAGTGCTCCAGTGATTGGGCAGGTCTACAAATGGTGCATTACACAAGCAGGGGACATAAAACAGTCAAAGATTATGTTAAAATCACATAGAAATAAACAGATAAACAACAATCATAGACCATGCTAGTTATTAAAGCAAATATGAACATTTGTTATCTTGGATACACATCTAAGTGAATTTGGTTAAGATTGACATTGAATTATTACCCAATGACATAATTTATCGCCATCATAAGTGCCACCTGGGATATAAGGCAGACGATAATTTCAGAGTGCATCGATTCTTTCTGCAACTGTGCAATTTGTTCGTAAGTTTTCCCTGGAAA
This sequence comes from Ruditapes philippinarum, assembly GCF_026571515.1. Lineage (NCBI taxonomy): Eukaryota > Metazoa > Mollusca > Bivalvia > Venerida > Veneridae > Ruditapes > Ruditapes philippinarum. The sequence goes on from NW_026863431.1 coordinate 29,203, forward strand.
TGTTGCCTTCATCCACGGTTTACCGAGGACAACTTTGGAGTACCAGATCATACCTATGACCTGAGCGGCCGCCATTCCAACAACTGCTCCCCAAACCATTGTTCTTATTATTCTAAAAATAAAAAGGATAATTAGAGAAAACTTAATAGCTGACTTAACAGGATAAACTATAACAATATTATATGATATCTCTGATTTAAACATAATGATCATAATAGAATTTCAGATAAGTCATAAATATTTCATATCATTGTTCATAAACCCGACAGTTTTTATGCTATTACTGTGTGGCCATCTCTTGCGGAAACTTTTTACTAAATCTATCTAGATGCGATGGTTATCAGAAAAGTCAAAATATCTTGTAAAAGAGACAATTAATGTTGTTATTGAAACAAGGAAACTGCCAAAATACAGTAAATATGAGTTAAGCATATTCACTATTCTAAAGAAATATATAAACTCTCTTAGTCTGGCAACTTTTCTAGTAATGAACAGTAATGTTCCCTCATTAATCAGTTTTTCAATAATGAGGTACAATGTACTTGTTAAAGATTTCATGTCTACAAAACATTCCGCAGTTCAACACTTGTTCTAAAGAATATTTGTTTAATTTCTTCTACAGGTAACCAGAGGGGTTATGTTGCCAACAACGTTTCATGACATTTACACATAGTGTACAGTTATAACAAAACTGATTTGTCATTTGAAGCATAATTATGCCAAAGCTTTAATTCTTCATTTTACATATTTTAATCCAAAACAAGAGCCATGTTAACATGGCCATCCCCTGCCGAAAGTGTTTGCTCATTGAAAGAATGTATATGTAGTAAAGCAGAATAATTCAATTTTAAGAGGTCTGATGGATGAAAATAACAAAGGGCAATAACTGAAAAATAATGCAGGGTATGTTATCATTCTTGTGTGCTCACTCCTCCTCAATGAGATCTATTCACCTATGAAGTTTCAAGTTGATACCTTTGACACTTTTAGAGATAAGTTCCAGGCAAAAAGTATGAAAAATAACAGGCAAAAAGTATGAAAAATAACAAAGGACAATAACTCAAAAATTATAAAGGGTAGAGTTATCATCATTCTTGCGCACAGCACTCCTCATCAATAAGATTAATCCACCTATGAAGTTTCATGTTAACATCTTAAAGACTTTTTAAATTATGCTCTGGACAAAAATTAAGTTTGAAAAATAACAAAGGGCAATCACTGAAAAATTAAGCAGGGTAGTGTTATCATTCTTGTGCACTGCACTCCTCAATATGATCTATCCACCTATGAAGTTTCAAGTTGATACCTCAAATACTTTTGAGACATGCTCCGGACAGAAATGTTGGACGGAAGGATGGGCCGGCGGGCGGACAGACAGACAGATACTATTTCTATATCTTGCTACCTTTTCGGCGGGGGATAACAAGCAGTGGCGTAGCTTCCTATAGGCACTGTAGGCATGCGCCTACACTTTTTCCTCAGAAATGAAAAATTAAATGATTACAAAAATGCGATAAAAATTTAAGGGTAAGGGCGGTAGATATGTAGGTCCATATATTAGAAAATGACCTGTCACCATATTTGAAAATATATCGAGTTTATTTCATAATGAAACATTGCCGTGTTAAAAAGTTGTTCTGTGGTTAAACCTTTCAGAGATGGATGAAGTTTTTGACAATATAAAAGTTTTTGAGCGCTTCAATTCAAACTAGAACTATCACTAAATGTGATTAATACCCCCACAAGACTGCTTCGGAAATGAGGATGTTACTAGTAACAGAATACCTTGTAAAAGAATTGAAATATAGAGTTATGGTTGTGGGCAATTAAAGATAGTTGTGGTTCTTGTATGTTGCATTTCCTTTCAATGTGGTTGGCCATTGATGAAGTTTTATTGAATTACTCTGTTATAAGTCCAGAGAGACAAAGAAAAGGAACAAAGGGCAATAACTCTATAAAAACTGAAGATGGAGTTATAGTTCTTGTGCACTGCACTTCCTCTTATTGTGCTTGACTATTGTATGAAGTTGTTTTGAATTCCAACCAGTACGTTTTAAGTTATGCTCCGGACAAGGAAAAGTATCAAAGGGCAGTAACTCTGTATTTTGTCAAAATGGAGTTATGGCTCTTGTGCACTGCACTTCCTTTTTATGTCCTTGACAACTGTATGAAGTTGTATTGAATTCCAAACAGTAGTTTTCAATTTATGCTCTGGACAAGGAAAAGTAACAAAGGGCAATAACTCTGTAATTAGTCAAGATGGAGTTATGGTTCTTGTGCACTGCACTTCCTCTCAATGTGCTTGACCATTGTATGAAGTTATATTGAATTCCAACCATTAGTCTTCAAGTTATGCTCCGGACAAAAAAAGCAATGGAAAAGTAACAAAGGGCAATAACTCTGTAATAAGTCAAGATGGAGTTATGGTTCTTGTGCACTGCACTTCCCTTTATTGTGCTTGACCATTGTATGAAGTTGTTTTGAATTCCACTCAGTAGTTTTCAAGTCATGCTCTGGACAAGGAAAAGTAACAAAGGGCAGTAACTATGTAATAAGTCAAGATGGAGTTATGGTTCTTGTGCACTGCACTTCCTATCAATGTGCTTGACCATTGTATGAAGTTATAATGAATTCCAACAATTAGTCTTCAAGTTATGGTCCAGACAAAAGAAAGCAATGGAAAAGTAACAAAGGGCAATAACTCTTTAATTACTTTAGATAGAGTTATGGTTCTTGTGCACTGCACTTCCCCTTATTGTGCTTGACCATTGTATGAGGTTGTTTTGAATTCCAACCAGTAGTTTTCAAGTTATGCCTTGGACAAGGAAAAGAAACAAAGGGCAATAACTCTGTAATTAGTCAAGATAGAGTTATGGTTCTTGTGCACTGCACTTCCTCTCAATGTGCTCGACAATTGTATGTAGTTATATTGAATTCCAACCATTAGTCTTCAAGTTATGGTCCGGAAAAAAGAAAGCAATGGAAAAGTAACAAATGGCAATAATTCTGTAATTACTTTAGATAGAGTTATGGTTCTTGTGCACTGCACTTCCCCTTATTGTGTTTGACAATTATATGAAGTTGTTTTGAATTCCAACCAGTAGTTTTAAAGTTATGCCCCGGACAAGGAAAAGTAACAAAGGACAATAACTCTGTAATTAGTCAATGTAGAGTTATGGTTCTTGTGCACTGCACTTCCTCTCAATGTGCTTGACCATTGTATGTAGTTATATTGAATTCCAACCATTAGTCTTCAAGTTATGCTCCGGACAAGGAAAATGCAAACCAACCAACCGACCACCGGGTGACTCCTATATACCCCCCAAACTTCGTTTTTGGGGGTATAAATATGAATATTACAAGTATGCACGACCAGGATAGGCCATATCCAGATTTCCGTAGTGCTAGCTTTATACAACTGACGAGGAGGCTAAGCGATATCTTTCGAATGAAGCCTTGACATCTTGTTTTTCATATTATCTTCCCTTCTTAAGGGATTCATGATTTAATTATTTGTACGTTATTCTGTTCAAACTGCATCTCCGTAAAATATTGAGCACAAAACATAACGTAGAATCGAAATCTGGCAAGTTCATAGTCGATTTGAAGTAAACGTGAAACATAATCTATGTTACTATACAAATTTTAAATGTATTTTCATTATATATAACATATACAAGTAATGTGTTCGAATGCACATCAAAGTCTGCAATATTTAGTGTAGTAGTGGAGAGTCTGCTTTTAAAGCTAGTGATGCATTTTTTTTAATTTACACCTAAATGTAACTTTATTTATTCATTAAATTGCATATAAAGTAACATTTTCAAACATTTCACAACAATGTATTTCAGGTTGGATTGGAAAACAAGTAAAACAATACCTCTCCAGTTAAAGTAATTTTCAAAATAAAGATACAAAAATGTTGCGGATAGATGTAAGCTCTTTGAAGGTACAACGAAAAATATGAGAATAATTGATTGTTGAATTATCACAATAGAGTGACTTGGGTAACTTATGGAGAAATATTAGAAGAAAAGAAGAACGTAAAGAAAAACATGACTGAAAATATCGGCCTTTTAAGTTCTTAAAATAAACATGTAAATGAACATGAGCGTTCTGAAACGCAAAGTTCATTCACTTTGATAGTAGTTCTTGTGAAATAGATGAAACTACTTCGTGTGAAATAGTTCATTCAAATTGTTTGATAATAAAAGTTCTTCTTACATTACTGTAGGTAACGTACTTATTGAATTACTGAAGGGGTAAGGTTGCTTTGTCTTTACTTTGACTTCACGTAACCAGTCTATTCTATGTTCTATATATGTGTCACCATAAACAATAAAAAGAGGCTTTTATTTATGAATTATGGGAGCATAAAATCTTATTGAGACGCTGTTTGTGTGACATTAGATATTTCATCATCATAGTTCGGTGTAGCAAGGTGTTATTAGGGGAGTGTTTATAGTTCATGGCGTTCGATTTGTTGACCTTTGTTTTCATTATTTTCTAATTATATATTTAGACAACCCTTATTTCGAATTTTTAGATTTTAATGTTTGCTTAAAAATTTTCATTTTTTTTTCTCTTTAAATATATAGTCTTGGATTCATATATCATTACCCCAAAGTTATATACGGAAAAAAGCTTTTCGCCAAAATGTCTTTGCTTTGCGTTATTTAGTTAGTGATATAAGTATGGTCATCATTATATTGATGAAAAAAAATGTAACCAAAATGCAGCAAAATTATGAATTCTCTTCCTTCAGAACATGCCTTGACCTACCCCAAAATGCAGCTATGGCAATGTAGATTTTCAAAAAATTTAGGGGGAGCATGCCCCCGGACCCCCCTAACACAAGTGCCTACACATTGGTTTCTTTCAAGCTACGCCCTTCACAAGCAGAGTGACCATGCACTCGTAACAAGTCATTTCAAAGTGAAGTGAATAAGACATTAACGATTGTATTACTGTCCGAATATTATCGTCATCAGGCATATTGTTTTTGAATTTTTTTATATTTTTATGACTCTCTGTTCTTTGTTGGGATTTTTATAAAGAAATACAGCATCATTGGCTACTTTAATTTCAAAGGGGCACAGTATTTTCATTCAGTAAACTGCCTATATACAAGCATATCATGAAGGATAGTGTCGAAAAATGGCACGCCGCGAGGTTTATGCGACATAATATGCATCAAAGGCGACGCCAAAAAGAATTTGATCAAGTTTTGCACCTAAATACTTAAGAAAAGATGTGTAATTCATAACAGTGCCATTACATGTGTCCTGGAGGCTAGGCCCAGTTTAAGTTGAAACTTAAACAAAAAAGAATAGACTCTGTTTTGCCAAGATGAAATGACAATTTATAGTCAATTAACCAATCACTTATAGGACTCATGCCATAAGAGATAATTTCTTCAGATTTATTATGCTCCCCGAAAAATTTCGGGGGAGCATATAGTCGTCGGGTTGTCCGTCCGTCCGTCAGTCCATCCGTCCCAACTCGTGTCCGGCCCATAACTTAGTTATTTGAAGTCGGATTTTAAAACTATTTCACAGAAATGATCACCATATTGAGACGACGTGTCGCGCGCAACATTTGGGTCGCTACCTTGAAGTCAAGGTCACAGCAAGACCTAGCATCAAAATCGTGTCCGGTCCATAACTTCTTTATTTGAAGTTGGATTTTAAAACTATTTCACAGAAATGATCACCATATTGAGACGACGTGTCGCGCCCACGTTTGGGTCGCTACCTTGAAGGTCAAGGTCACAGCATGACCTTGCATCAAAATCGTGTCCGGTCCATAACTTCTTTATTTGAAGTCGGATTTTAAAATTATTTCACAGAAATGATCACCATATTGAGACGACATGTCGCGCGCAACATTTGGGTCGCTACCTTGAAGGTCAAGGTCACAGCATGACCTTGCAGCAAAATCGTGTCCGGCCCATAACTTCGTTATTTGAAGTCGGATTTTAAAACTATTTCACAGAAATGATCACCATATTGAGACGACGTGTCGTGCGCAACATTTGGGTCGCTACCTTGAAGGTCAAGGTCACAGCATGACCTTGCAGCAAAATCCTGTCCAGCCCATAACTTCGTTATTTGAAGTCGGATTTTACAACTATTTCACAGAAATGATCACCATATTGAGACGACGTGTCGCGCGCAACATTTGGGTCGCTACCTTGAAGTCAAGGTCACAGCATGACCTAGCATCAAAATCGTGTCCGGTCCATAACTTCGTTATTTGAAGTCGGATTTTAAAACTAGTTCACAGAAATGATCACCATATTGAGACGACGTGTTGCGCCCAACATTTGGGTCGCTACCTTGAAGGTCAAGGTCACAGCATGACCTTGCAGCAAAATCCTGTCCAGCCCATAACTTCGTTATTTGAAGTCAGATTTTAAAACTATTTCACAGAAATGATCACCATATTGAGACGACGTGTTGCGCCCAACATTTGGGTCGCTACCTTGAAGGTCAAGGTCACAGCATGACCTTGCAGCAAAATCCTGTCCAGCCCATAACTTCGTTATTTGAAGTCAGATTTTAAAACTATTTCACAGAAATGATCACCATATTAAGACTTTGTGTTGCACGCAACATTTGGGTCGCTACTTTGAAGGTCAAGGTCACAGCATGACCTTGCAGAAAAATCATGTCCAGCCCATAACTTCGTTATTTGAAGTCAGATTTTAAAACTATTTCACAGAAATGATCACCATATTGAGACAACGTGTTGCGCCCAACATTTGGGTCGCTACTTTGAAGGTCAAGGTCGCAGCATGACCTTGCAGCAAAATCTTGTCCGGCCCATAACTTCGTTATTTGAAGTCAGATTTTAAAAATATTTTACAGAAATTATCACAATATTGAGATGACGTGTCGCGCGCAACATTTGGGTCGCTATCTTGAAGGTCAAGGTCACAGCATGACCTTGCAGCAAATCGCGTTCGGCCAGTAACTTCGTTCCTTGAAGTCGGATTTAACAACTACTTCACAGGGATGATCACCACATTGAATCGACGTGTCACATGCAATATTTGGGGCGCTACCTTGAAGGTCAAGGTCACAGCATGACCTTGCAGCAAAATAACTTCCTTATTTGAAGTCTGATTTTACAACTATTTCACAGAAATGATCACCATATTGAGACAATGTGTCGTGCACAACATTTGGGTTGTTTTTACACTTTGAACTTTGCCTGTGACATAACTCTGACACTACAAGAGGTATACCCTTTTCGGGGAGCATCACCCGGTTCAACCGGGTACCAGATACAAGTATACCTGAGTCATCAGCATATAATAAAAGCTTATTGCTTAGGGTTGCAGACATGTCATTGACAAATATAAGACATAAAAGAGGACCTAAAATGAATCTCAGGGGGACACCATAGGTACTTGGAGCAGTAGTAGAATGAGTACAGCTGCTGTCCATCAGAAATAAGACTTGAACCATGTAAGAATGTCATTACCTATGGCAGATGCTCTTGAGGTTCCATGAAGAAGAAGAAGAAGAACTTCTTCATGTGCAGTATAGTGTTATCAACTGTATCATATGCCTTTTGTAGGTCTAAAAGTATCATGCATACAATACTGCCATTGTCCATTTCAAATTTAATACAATCTGTTAAATGAATCAAACATTTGTCAATTGAAAAACCATTTCCAACCCATGACTGTCAGAAGACCAACTTGGCTATCTGGCCGGCTACACATTTTCTCTTTAAATTAACAATGAACAGTTCTAAACCACAACATATTTCCCCACAATATTGATTTGTGTCCTTGAATTTCTGATGTTTACAGAGCATCGTGAATTAAACACAGGGTTATATGCAATCACAGGATGAGACAAACTTTCAGCTTGACCAGAACTCAAACCTGTGACCCACAGAATAATGTACTGCGGCTGTAGGGGTTGAGCTAACAAATAGATAAGGCAGAAGCTGTCCTTTTCAAACTATGCACATGTTAGAAAAAAATTCAAATAACAATTCAGAATACCATATGATTTTTATATGACTATAAATTATATTGCTTGATCCAAGTTTAAGGACATTTTCAATCAATACATGTATTATCATTTATAACTTTTAATCTTTAATAATAATGTCATAACTGTAACTCTTTAAATACAGAAATATTATAAGTCTCATCATATCCATATACTAAGATATACATGTATGCACATAACATTAATAATTTCCAGTTTCTATTAAATAAATATGAAATCCTAACATTACATTGGCACTAATGGATGGAATTCAAAATCTAGTAGAAAGAAAACTACATGTATAATGTATAAACTCTATTATAGATACTATTATTAGCCAGCAAACACTGGGTATAAACAGCTATAACCTGTAGACTAATCAATACATGTATTATCATTTATAAATTTAAATGCAAGTCTCATCCATCATAACTGTATTTCTTTAAATACAGAAATATTTCAAGTCACATTATATCCATATACCATGATATACATTTATGCACATTACATTAATAATTCCCAGTTTCCATTGAAAATAAATATAACATCCTATTAACATTGGTACTTGGATGGAATTTATAATCTTGTTGAAAGAAAACTATAATACTGTATAGTATAAAAGTTTTTAAAAAAATCTCAAATACTCTATATCATACATGTATAATAAAGATTTAGCTGTGTGAGTGTCTAAACATTAAATGCATATCTCTTACAGTAACAAATACTGTCCCTCTTTTAACCTTCCATTAGACTTTACTATATAACTAACTGCATATATATCAAGTGTTTAAAATTGATAACTTCAGTATGTTATCCTTTCTCTGTTTCAATATATGGACATGAGCACCTATATGCATTATAATTATTTCTTTATCATAAAGAGTTGATTTAGGAGGTTTTTTATAAAAAAAATCATTTTTAAAGGGATGGGATGATGGCACAACTGGGCAAGCCTTTCCTTTTAACCCATTACTTCATGAGCATTTTGTGAAAAATGGCTGTTTTCATTGAAAAGTCTCCCGTTACAAGTTCAAATTGCTATGATACTATAAAAACTGCTTCAACACTAATCAAACTTGGCACAAATGTTGACTGGACCATTGCCCTTGCAACAACATGATCAGGCTTAAATTTTCTGTTACCATGGCAATGAGGGGACATCTCAAAATTGCCAAAAATCACTATTTTGCGTTGATTTTTTCCATCAAAATTGATTTCAAAGTGCTGTAACTTTTCAATGGATTGAGATAGAGTCAAATGCTTTTCAACGTTGGTTACATGTTACCTTGTGATCAATCTGGGGTCATTTACAGCCTCTCACAAGTCCAAAATTTTCTTGGCGATGAGGGGGACTCCGCCCCCCTTCAAACCCCCCCCCAAACAGAAGGCAACTGGCAACCCCCTGATGTATCTTTTGGTTGGGGGGCCGCGCCGAAAAAGAGGTCACTTTTTTAACAACATTTCTCAAACAAAAACAAGTGTTTGGGGTAAATAAGGCATTTTTCATCATTTGAGACAACAAAAAAGGGGGGGGGGGGTGAAAAAGGCGTTAAAAGGCGTGTATATGAAGTAATGGGTTAAAAGGAAACTTTATTCTAGTCTCACTCATAAAGCTGTCTCAGGGACAAGCTGTTAAACTGAGCCTGCAATTTCATGAAAATAATATCACAATGCACATGCTTTTTACATAAAGTTATTAAATACAAATATAACAACATATTTGTTTACTTGATTTTTACAAATCAAAATAAAACTAATTAACAGAACATGACATTAACTGCTAATAATAACAGCTCCTTCCATAGGCCAAAATAAAAAGCATTCCATAAGAGATGACGCCGCTCACTGGCGTCGCCAACTATAAACTCTTACAAAATGATACTCCTAATGCTAAATTTTGATCTAACAAATATCACAGAGCATTCTCATTTTGATCATAAGATGTGTCTAAAATATAGATGTTTTATTTTGAATTAAAAAGGAACTTTAGGAAAAGTGAGCTTTTTGTACATTTGTAGCATCATACTTTCAATGTTTACCAAAATAAAAAAATAACTTTTGGTGTCATTTATCAGTTATGTTAGAAAATGTTTTTTTATTAAAGGTGAATTAATTTTAAGATATGTGTCAGTTAAAAAGAAAGAAAATTGAACTGTAATAATAAAAATAACATTTGAATAAATACATGCAATTCCAATTCTAATATGCCATTTGAAATTAATAAATCTTCTGTATCAAAAAATTCAAATCCAGAAATTTTCTATAAGGACTAACTTCTGATTAGACCATTCTTAATATTATACAGCTATTTTTAGAACATGAACCAGAACGAGGCATAACTGGCAAGCTGATAAGCCAGTATAAGCTGTGTATACAATGAAATCGACTTATCTTTGGCTCCTAAAATTAATTTCTCATTTATAGAGTTATATATTAATCAAGACAAAGTTAATTTCTCTATAAAGAATTCAATATATTTATGAGGTATCCATTTATGGTTTAAGAGGTGAGTAAGAGAAGAGATTTTTTTTTACTTTCGGTTTCAATTTTGCTGTCATAAAGATATTTCCTAACATAATATAAGGTTTATAGATATAAATCTGTGGTGTCTTGTATTATATAATCTTTGTTGTTCTGTTATTTATGGATTCTTGATGCCAACATAAAGGTAATTGCAAATTGAATCTTACAGATAAGCCCCTAATGACCTGTGGTAAATCTTTATCAGATGTGTATTGGGTGGATTATATCAAACATTTATTGACTCAGTTATAAAGACCGTTTACTATAGTTTCTGCCTAGCCAAATTCTATGTATACATGTACTTCATGAATTTTAATTTGTACTTCCAATACTACCATTGCGCAATATAATTAAGGGAAATGCCATAGATTACAGAGAAAGAATGAATTTTCTTATTTATTTCAAAATTTTAATAAAGATTAAACTTTAATACTCCCTAATATTATATTGTTTTTATTATCCTTTTTTTATTGAAAACCAATTTAAATATACATATAAAAACCATCACACCATCACCAGTTTCAAAAAGTTCAATTAGATCTCAACATCTGACATGCATCCATGTAACAATGACACAAATGCGAACGTGTGCATGTTCCTTTGTAATTTCAATACAAATGAGTTGCAGGGTCTTTACATCTTTTTGGTCTCCTCCAGTTCAAGCCTCATGAAGCATTTAAATATATATTTCTTCCTGTGTTTCTGTAGACCCATAAGATGTAGATGGTTGGCAATTGGTACTTGTTGCATTATCTTCTTCATCTTCATTATAGACAATGCTGAAAGATAATTATATATTTTACCAAAACATATTATTTATTCAATATCAGTGAGAATTTAAATGATTTTTTTCTATATTAAAAGCAAATACATTTATTAAACATAAATAAGCATTATATTATATGTTTTTAAATGAAATGATGAATATGTGTGTTAAATCAGTGACTTTATCATAAAAATTACCTATCAATGAGCATTTTCTTTGGTGAAAGAATTTTTCATATAAGTGGCCTTCTTAATTGGAGGTGTTTGTTCAACCAAATTAATCACTGGTGGAATAGAACCATTTTTAAGTGGAGTCCAGTTGTAATCCTCAGTTTAAAATGTTTGGAACACACCACAGTAGATTCAGTGACCTAAAATATACAACATATATTTATAATAAGGAGTGATATGGTAACTACATGTATTAGTCAGCTTCAATCCTCTATTTGTAACATAAATTTGAACTGATAATAATTTACAATTTACAAGTTTAAATTGTTATAACTGTTAGATTAAAAGCAAGCAGTTCTCCCATTATTTTATTCTAAATATACAAAATCTGTATTTTTACAAAAATATTATTCTGTTCATAAAGTGGTCAAAGTTTACAAAATATTATTTTAGGTGCTTACCTTTAACAATGACCTTTTATCCCTTCTTATCTTAGAAAGTTAAGTCATCCATAATTTGTTGTGTGTTTTTTTAATCTTTATCCTTTGGAATATGGTAAATTATATTTACCATCAGAATAGCACATTGGCACACAAAAATGATAATAAGAACTTTTCTTTATTAACACCCGACATCGTGGCTATATAGTGAGATAAGAGTGGTCAGTGTGTTTACATTCGTGCCATTTAAACCTCGTTCTGGTTCTGGAATTCCAGGTATGTATATATTAAATTTGAGAAGGGTCTCACCAGTCAAAAGCAGATATTGCTTTAAGTAGAGGCGAGATATTGCCCAGACACGAAAATAGCACAATATCTCGTCGCGCAGTACAATTAGTTGGACTAATCAGACGCTAAATTGATAAAGATTCTATTCCAATCCCCTTAATTTTGTGATACATACATGTATTCTTCAGATGATGAAAAAAAATCACACTATAATACACAAGAAAAAAATCTACGATAGTAAACACCATAAAATGGTAACAGACACACTATAAGGCAGAAAAAATATCTTACCGCTTTCTTTACACCACTATTAACTTCTACTTATAACTCAACGAATAACTCATCCAACAAAAATTTCAAAGCTATGATCTATAAAAGTGTAAAACCGTGGTGTATAAATGTGAGAAGTTAAACTTCAAAATAGGATCCGTTGCTATGATTACGCATAAAATATGCAATAAACTTAAAACTTTAGATACAATGCAATATGTACAACGCAGATGTTTTGGAATTTTATAAAAATAACAAAATTCGCGCATTGAAATTAAGAATCTAACCTTACCTGGTCAAATATTCCATGCAAAGTTGTAGCAAAGTGTATAGAAACTGGGTCAATTGTTTCGTGATTTGGTTGATGATCCTCACTGATAATGGCGGGTGCCATAAAAAGGCTAAACAAATGTGTCCGTTTGTTTCTTAAACTTGCGCTCTGCCAGAAATGTTGACATCATCATCATCATCATCATCAACAACAACAACAACAACAATATCATCATCATCAACAACAACAACACAATTAGCATCAATGAAAAAATGTTAAATAAAGACATTTTATAAGAATTAAAGAAAATGTTTAATGAGTTATATCAAAATCACTAAAAGTTAAAAGCTTGAAATAAAGTTAAAAATGAGTTAATATAGGGTTATTTTTTTAACAAAAATCTGGCTGAATTTATCAATTTGGTAATTAAACAGTTTGTATATCTTTTATGCATGCAATGCACTATTTAATGTGTAAAATGTGTCGAAATATTCATCTAATTAAATTTAAGTTAAGTTTAACCCAATACTGCGTGGGCATTTTTTGAAAAATGGCTGTTTTCATTGACACGGGGGAGGAAGTGTTACACGAAGGATGGAGTTCTTATGATAACTTGTTCAGGAGTTCTTGTGATAACTGTCACGGAGTTCGTCGGAAAACATCTGTATATACTACAAAACACTCGTCAAAAATGGTTATTTTCATCTTTCAAAAATGAGTTTTAGGTGCTAAATTAAACTTCAATAATTAAGCTTGTCTTACATCTTGTATTATGTGTCAAAGCCTAATTCACATGCCATTTTTAATCGCCTCTTGCTATAATTCTGGCAGTTTTCAGTAAAATTTCCAAATTATTTGCCAATTCACAAGTATTGACCTGTTTATTTCTGGTCTTCATCCTTGCCATACATAATTACCTAATTATAATGCAAAATTGCAAACATAAAGCACCGGCTAACAGATTTATACCCGATTTTTCAAATGTCCCGGAGTTCTTGTGATAACTCTGAAGATGTCACAGAGTTCTTATGATAACTTTTGTTATTGCCAGTGTGTTTCTTGCGCTAAATCACGGCACGTTTTAGCGTTTTTTATTATTCAATGAGATTGTAAATCATTATGAAATGTAGTACGCTCATCCTTTGCGCAAAAAATAGGATATATAATGTTGGTTTTGAGTGAATTTTAGTTCAAGAGATATTATTTCTTACCCCCGTTTCTTTTTCATAGTATTTTTTTTGTTTGACGCAGATTTCGTAGACTGGAAAAAGGATTTATGTACTGGTTTCCTAGCAGTTTCCGGCTCCTAGCAGTATTCTGGCCCTTTATCATTTTCATCCAGGCATACAGTCTATTTTTTCTCAGTTAAGCATCTATATATGTTACTGCATCAATCAGATAAACATATGTTTTCTATGTAATACAGTAGTTATAATAGTACAGCGATTAATATGTTTCAAAGTTTTGTCTGTTGTTTTAAGTTACATTAGAGAACTTGCGACACTTACAAATAAGCAACACCTGGGGAATTCTACTTTGAATGCCCATGCACAATAACTGAAATCTAATTCTAAGTAAATCACTACTTTTAAACAATATATACTTGCAGGCGACACGGAAAAGTTTGGGACATTGCTTATTGGTACTGATTTATATTCAAAATTAAAAGGTCCGAAAAACTGCTATGAAATTTTGAATAAATGTGAGAAAAGGTGTTACATCTCAGGCCTTTATTCCATTAAAATGTAAAATAAAAGAGCAACATTAAAACATGGTAATGCTGGACAGGTACCTTACTTTGTTCTGTCAAAGTTTGCTCTCTTCGGTAGACATATTTTTATTTTATTTGTTAAAAAGTGCGATTTGGGGCCGGGAACTGCTATGAAACCAGTAGGGCATTTATGTACGTGATAAAATGCGCTTTGAAATACTCAAATATGGTATTTTCATGTATATTTTTCTGTCGATGTTTGATGAGTATTTCCCCTATGTAATCTTAGTGGAGGAAACTCTACTTTTGCTGTAATTGATAACAAAAATGTATAGTCAAACTTAGTTCGCTTGAACCTGGTGGGACAGTTCAAATTTGTTCGAGAGATCGGTAGTTAGAGCCAACCGCAGTTGAGTTTTTATCATGTATCGTACTTTTTTAAGACATAGGTGTGGAAATTATCCTGGTTATATACTTATTTATTATGGTATAAAATGATACAAATTACTTAGCCCTTATGTAAGGTAAGCATGCCTATATATTGTCTGCCTAAGAAAGGTGGTGAAACTGAGAAAAACGTGTACGTTTTGAGACATTTTATTTTTGTTTTGTGGTTAACTGTAGTACGTTGATAGTTTATCACCTATTTATCCTTTGCAGACACTTAAGACACATGTTTGTGCAAAGGATGATCGTACTGCATTACATAATGATTTACGATCTTATTGAATGATAATAAACGGCAGAACGTGGCATGATTTAGCGCAAGAAACACACTGGCAATAACAAAAGTTATCATAAGAACTCTGTGACATTTTTAGAGTTATCACAAGAACTCCGGGACATTTGAAAAATCGTGTATAAATCTGTTAGCCGGTGCTTTATGTTTGCAATTTTGCATTATAATTAGGTAATTATGTATGGCAAGGATGAAAACCAGAAATAAACCGGTCAAAGCAAATAATTTGGAAATTTTACTCAAAACTACCAGATTTGAAGCAAGAAGCGATGAAAAATGGCCTGTGAATTAGGCTTTGACACATAATACAAGATGTAAGACAAGATAAATCATTAAAGTGTAATTTAGCACCTAAAACTCTTTTTAGAACGATGAAAATAACCATTTTTGACGAGTGTTTTTGTAGTATATACAGATGTTTTCCGACGAACTCCGTGACAGTTATCACAAGAACTCCTGAACAAGTTATCATAAGAACTCCATCCTTCGTGTAACACTTCCTCCCCCGTGATTGAAAAGTCTCCCGTTATAACTGGACAACTGTCTTTGTAACAACATGCTCAGTCTCAAATTTCCTGTAACCCTGGCAACGAGGGACATTTCAAAATGGCCAAAGAAAAACTCTATTTTGCGTTGATTTTTTTCATCAAAACTGATTTCGAAGTGCTGCAACTTCTCAATGGATTGAGATAGAGTCAAAGGCTTTTCAGCGTTGGTTACACGTTACCTTATGATCGACCTGGGGTCATTTTTAGCCTCTCACAAGTCCAAAATTTTCTTGGCGATGAGGGGGGGCTGCCGCCCCTTCAAACCCCCAAACACAAGGGGCACATCCACCTTCTGGCAACCCTCTGATGTATCTTTTGTATAGGGACGTCGCCGAAAAAGAGGTCACTTTTTTAAACAACATTTCTCAAACAAAAACAAGTGTTGGGGGTCTAACTAAGGCATTTTTTCATCATTTGGGACAACAAAAAAGGGGGGGGGGGGGGTGAAAAAGGCGTTGAAAGGCGTGTATATCTGCCAGGTAATGGGTTAAAAAGACATATTTAAACCCATCAATATGATATACGGGGGGCACTTTATACAAATATAATTGAATTGTATACAAGAAGATAACGAGTACTTGTTTGTAAATACCTATTTTTCTAATTAGTTATGACTGTTAGTATATATATTGTCTTTATGTTATAGAAATGCTAATAATTGACATAAAAACAAAACCACAAGCAATGTAAATTTGTTTCGTGTGTCAGCGGTTGATATAAAGACGATAATTTCGAACTAATACGAACAAGTATCCCTTGTGTTATGTTTTTTACGTTTTATCATTAATCAGGTTTTCAACTGATATTAATGAGCGGGCAGGCTGGCGCACGTCAACTTTGGTTTCCGCTCAATAACTTGAGTTTGCTCTGGCCTATTGACACCAAACTTGGTGTATGGGTAGATTATATCAAGACGCAGCTTGGTATTGCTACCCAGGTGCCTGTGATGAAGGTCAAGATCACTGTTACTAAAGTAGAAATTCATTCTCCGCTCAATAACTTTAGTTTGCTTAGGCCTTTTGACACCAAACTTGGTGTATGGGTAGCTTAATTATATTAAGAGGCAGCTTGGGATTGCTACCCATGTGTCTGTGATTAAGGTCAAGGTCACTGTTGCTAAAAATAGAAATTCGTTTTTTGCTCAATAACATTGGTTTGCTTAGGCCTTATGCACCAAACTTACTGTATGGGTAACTTATATCAAGACGCAGTTTGGGATTGCTACGTAGGTCTCCGTGATCAAGGTCAAGGTCACTGTTGCTAAAAATAGAAATTTAGTCAATAACTTGAGTTTGCTTTGGCCTATTGACGTCAAACATGGTGTTTGTTTTGATTTGTTTTGATTTAAAAACTACGTCACACCGGCACAATATAGGTCATATGGCGACGTTCCAGCTTTACTGACGGAGGAAGACCTCAGGCGCCCTTCCGTGCATCCAAACATGGTGTATGGGTACTTATATCAAGACGCAGCTTGGGATTGCTACCCAGGTGTATGTGATCAAGGTCAATGTCACTGTGGCTAAAAATAGAAATTTAGTTTTCGCTCAATAACTTCAGTTTGCTAAGGCCTATTGACACCAAACTTGGTGTATGGGTAGCTTATATCCAGAGGCAGCTTGGGATTACTAATCAGATTGATCAAGGTCAAGCTCACTGTTGCTAAAATTATAAATTAAGTTTCTGTCGTAGGGTAAAAATATCATAAATGTATTCCGTTGTTTTTGTTTATTTGTAAATCATGACCCGACTTGTACTCCGTAGATTTTCCCGATATTTTCAATAACTAATCTTTGATCTGTTTATACACGTGACACTTTTCAACCAATCATAATTTACTTTTCTAGTCAAACCCGTTTTTCAAATTGTATACGCTTTTTATAGTGCAAATTAAAACACCAATATCTCTGGATATATTAAATATTTATTCAGGTAAATTAGATTTTTGTATTTTATAAACATATCTCTAAATATACTGTAAGTCTTAAGTTTGATAATTATATAATGTAATAGTATTAACGAAATCAATTTTGTGTTTTGTTAGCGGACTGTAACGCGCCGTCACACCTACATGTATATTGTTTCGTTTGTTTACATTTTTGACAGCTGTCATCTGTCAAATGATAATTCTATATGTTACGTTTGTATAATGTTATTTTCTTTATATTTTCAGATTTGTTTTATTCTTTATCATATTTATTGATAAAGTGATTATATTAAACCCCAATTATAAACTTTTGAAATAGTTTTGTCATTACTCAAACCTACAAACCTTATACTGTTATACGGAAGCTAAAAGGCCGGTGACATTTCCGCTCCATAACTTCAGTTTGCTCTGACCTATTGACACAAAACTTAGTATTTGGGAAGCCACTACTTCGGCGGGCGTCAACTGTTGCTAAAAAAGTAAAAATAGAAATTAGGTCTCCGCATAATAACTTTAGTTTGCTTTGACCTATTGACACCAAATTTAGTATGTGGGTAGCTTATATCAAGAGGCATTTTGGGATTGCTACCCAGGTGTCTGTGAACAAGGTCAAGGTCACTGTTTCTTAAAAAGAAATTCAGTTTCAACGTAATAACTTGTTTGCTGTGACCTATTGACACCAAACTTGGTTTGTTGGCAGCTTATATTAAGATGCAACTTGGGATTGCTACTTAGATATATGGGAGCAAGGACCTTTGATACTTAACTTGGCATGTGTGTAGCTTACATGAAAATACAGCCTGGCAGTGATACTCAGGTATCTGGTGTATTTTTATTTTGAACTAGTGAAACCAATAATTTCTGTGTTGTTACGAAAAAAGCATCATTTTTTCTTCACTGTCATATATCATTCTTAATTCCTGTCATATCAATACTTGCTGGTTAAAAACCTGGTTTTCGTCGCATTGCGGCGCTTAATTCTTGTTTCTTAATTCTTTTGTGTCTTTTTGACGTTTTGCAAAGGGAAGATTTTAAATACAAATTAACTTGTCGTTATCAATTGATTTTTAGCTTTATTATTATTTTTAACTTTTCTAACATTATTATTATTATTATTATTAAATACCAAACTTCTTAAGCACTTTTTTCATGCACATTGACACGTTCAAAATTACTGTACAGTATAACCAAATAAATGATACAATATTTAAAAGAAAAAACAACATCAATATTGCTCAAGTCACAAATTCAAATCAAATGTAGTTTAAAAAGTTAAAAAGACCCACATAAATAATAAAATACAGGTAAGAACCTAAAAAATAATCAGTCCAAATAAAACCTCTTAAATAGGTGAATTTGAAGTGCTCTCTTAAACACTGTTAGAGTTTTACAGCTTTTAAGTGTTCTAGGAAGGGCATTCCAGAGTTTAGGGGCTGCCGTCATAAAAGCACGATCACCATCACAGTCCTACTACGCGGTACAACAAGTGCTAAGCAATCATTCTGGGAACTAATTAAGTTGTCTGGATGGGATATAAATGTCTATATAGCATGTTTCGTATGTACATGTACGTAGGTGCCTGTCCATGAAGCGCCTTAAACACATATGTAAGGAGTTTGTACTCGACTCTGATGTGCACAGGAAGCCAATGTAGTTCATTTAAAACTGGGGTTATGTGGCAGTTCCGCGGTGTAATAACACAAGCAACCGTATTTTGAACATTTTGGAGCTTGTTGAGAACGTACTTTAGAGATCCATATAGCAACGAATTACAGTAATCTAATTTTGATGTCACTAACGAGTTTATCAACGTTCTGGTTGAATCAACAGTCAAGTATTTCCGAATTTGACCTATTTGTCGTATTTTCATGAAGCATGAACGAGAAACTGAGTTCACATGTTGTTCCATGACTAAATGACAGTCCAATACGGCGCCAAGGTTTCTAACTGTTGTTGATGGTTTTATTACAGAATCACCGACTCTTACAGTAAGATCTTCAACATCACTTCGTTTTGGTACAAAGACGATCACCTCTGTTTTGTCCGCATTGAGTTTCAGAAAGTTATTATTCATCCATAGTATGATGTCATTCAGGCATGCTTCAATCCGTCGCAAGGTCTCATTGCGTGAAATGGCTTCCTTTGGTTTAAATGCCATGTACAATTGCGAA
Source organism: Ruditapes philippinarum (assembly GCF_026571515.1). NCBI lineage: Eukaryota > Metazoa > Mollusca > Bivalvia > Venerida > Veneridae > Ruditapes > Ruditapes philippinarum. The sequence goes on from NW_026863431.1 coordinate 49,036, forward strand.
TCGTCAGCGTAGAAATGATGTTGAAGTTTATGCTTCCGACAGATCGCGCCCACAGGTTTGGTGTACATGATGTAATTCTTCGGACCAAGAACGGACCCTTGTGGCACAGAAAATGTCATACGTACAGGTCTTGATAGTTCACCATTGACGCAGACAGTTTGATGACGCTCACACAGATATGATTTCATCCATTGTAAAGGTTTGCCTACTATTCCGAAGTGTTGTTCGAGTCGGCAAAGGAGGGTATATATACTATGGTCGATCGTATCAAAAGCAGCAGATAAGTCCAACATTACTAGAACAGTAGCTTCATTCTGATCAAGAGAACGGAGAATGTCATTTTGTACACATAATAGAGCTGATTCTGTTGAATGAAACTGCCTATAAGCAGACTAACGCTCTTCATGAAGTTTATGTGCAGATAGGTGTCTTTCAAGTTGGGAATCGACAACTTTCTCAAAAATTTTGGAGACAAACGGTAAATTAGATACAGGCCGGTAGTTTTTCATAACCTCTTGATCCAACCCTGACTTTTTGCTCTAGAACTTTTAAAAGCGGGTGGTACATAGGCCCTCTCAAGTGAAGTGTTTATGATTTTTGTGATCAATGGTAATAGTTCATTTAAACAATCTTTCATCAGCCATGTTGGAATGGGGTCAAGTTCACAGGATTTGTTTGGAGAATTGCGAATATTTTTTGAAATTTCCATATCAGAAACTACTGAAAAGTTTGAAAATTGCTCTCCATTAAAAGGTGCTTCAGGGACAACATTGTCTGTTTGTTGGTGAGACTTGGTCCTGGCTATACCATTACATATGCCTTCAACCTTATCCACAAAGAAGTCACTATAAAGTTTTATGCTAGAACGTTTGCAGGTTTACCAGATGGCATCACAACATCTCTGTTTGCACCCATTAAATGCCGGGTCCGGGTCACTTTGGTAAGGTTCTTCATATCACGACCACATGACTCTACTTTCTCAGTGTAGTATTTGACTTTGGCTTATTCGTAACAGCGCATTGGTTTCTATAAATTAAGTGATCAATTTTCAGTCCAGTCAAGCGCCACTTTAATTCGCTCTTACTGACGTCTTAAATGTTTTGCTTCATGTAGTTCTTGGGAATACCACGGATCTTGGCTTAGAACAATGCTCTTGGACTTAAGGGATGCGTGTTTGTCAAGAAGGAGAGAAAGGCCGTTGTTGTAGGCATCAACTAGTTCATCAACATTGGAGCTTTCTTGAACACTTTTAAAATATCTGATGTCAAAATATCTGTTTTAAACTCTTTAACATCTATTGATTTTAATTTTCTGTAAGTCACAGTTTTTCGTACTGGTGGTGGTTTTGACACACTAGCATTAAATACAACAGCGAAGTGATCACGAGACGTGTTTCCATTATTGGGCGTCCAGAATCAGATATTTCTACATTTGATACCGTTGAGTCTGTATCACTGGTAATGAGGAAATCTAGTATGTGACCTGCTACATGAGTTTGTTCAGTGACGTGTTGTCGCATGCCGCACGCTTCCAAGACACTTTTGAAATTTGCGGTGTTAGGGTTTGAAAGATTGTCAAGGTGAAAATTAACATCGCCCACCACAATAATATCGGTCTCAGCAGTTGTAAATTTTGCAAGAAATGTTGGCTATTCATCATCAAGAAATGTACTAGTCTTAAAGCCGTTGGGTTCCGGGGCGGCCTATATACCACAGCTAATCGTAGAGAAACGTTTTTTACAGTGTTGTTGCAGTCCATATATTCAAACGAGGTAACATTAGTATTGCGACTGGATGCAAGCATAGTAAGTTTTAGGGGTACCTTGTAAATAACCGCTACTCCACCACCAAGACCTTGGCAAGTAACATGGGCAATTTTGTATCCACTAGGTTCTAATTCGGCAATACACGCTGTGTCATTCATGGAATTTCCTTTAAACACCTACCAGAATCTACAAAGGATTACTATCTTGAAGTCCATTTGACAGTCGATAAGAGTTATATTGAAAAAAAAACTGTATCAAAGGACAGATTGTGCCCCCAGTACAAGATTTATTTTAGATATAGTGAAAAAACAACAAATGGACATAATTATTATTTCGTCCCTGGCAAATACATTTCCTTATACAATCTAACATTAAGTTGTACAAATTTCCGGAAGTTAAAGCAAAATCTCCATACTAAAGATTTGGTTCAACAAAATTTCTTAAAAAAAATAAGATATTATGAAAAAGTACAACAAAAGGCTTATAAGTCTGGGAAAAATTGGATTCGCACAAAAATTCATTTCTTATACTACCATCTACACATTGAAGGAGGTTCACCCTTTTAAAAATTAACCAAAAAATATGATTCTGGTTTAAGAGAGAAATTTGCTTCACAAATTTCTAAAAGATTGATAAGGAAAAAATTTTAAAAGAGCCCATAATTTATGTTAAATTTGGTCGCAGCAAAAATTCCTTCCTTCACTACCATCTACACATTAAGGTTGTTCATCCTTGGAAGTTTAAGCAAAATCTGCCATCCGGTTTAAGAGGAGTTGCGTTCACAAAATTTCTATATGGTATATAGTGAAAAAATCAACAAAGGGCCATAATTCTGTTAAATTTGGTCGCAGCAAAAATTCCTTCCTTTACTGCCATCTACACATTAAGGTTGTTCATCCCTAAAAGTTTAAGCAAAATCTGCCATCCGGTTTAAGAGGAGTTGCGTTCACAAAATTTCTATATAGTATATAGTGAAAAAATCAACAAAGGGCCATAATTTTGTTAAATTTGGTCGCAGCAAAAATTCCTTCCTTCACTACCATCTACACATTAAGGTTGTTCATCCTTGGAAGTTTAAGCAAAATCTGCCATCCGGTTTAAGAGGAGTTGCGTTCACAAAATTTCTATATGGTATATAGTGAAAAAATCAACAAAGGGCCATAATTCTGTTAAATTTGGTCGCAGCAAAAATTCCTTCCTTTACTACCATCTACACATTAAGGTTGTTCATCCCTGGAAGTTTAAGCAAAATCTGCCATCCGGTTTAAGAGGAGTTGCGTTCACAAAATTTCTACAAAGTATATAGTGAAACAATCAACAAAGGGCCATAATTCTGTTAAATTTGGTCGCAGCAAAAATTCCTTCCTTCACTACCATCTACACATTAAGGTTGTTCATCCCTGAAAGTTTAAGCAAAATCTGCCATCCGGTTTAAGAGGAGTTGCGTTCACAAAATTTCGGGACGTACGGACAGACGGACGGACAGACGGACGGACAAGTGCAACGCTATATGCTCCCACTCTGTGGGGGCATAAAAATCATATATTAATAGCTGACATATTCGTTGCACAGTTTACTAAGAATATATTATTAGACAATACCGAATAGAATAGAAAAGAATAGAATGGAACAAATTATATTTCCAGTCATGGGCATTTATATACATGTACAAGCATATAATCACATAATATAATGATATTGTACAAGATGTACGGAACTAAAACATAACGTACATAACTAAAGATTTATTATGATTAGCAAACAAAAGATTTTGTAACAATACGAAACTAACGCATATTATGACAACAGTAAACAAGAAAGGCATTGATGCAAAGCATCATAGGCGACGCCAAAAAAAAAATTGATCAAGATTTGCACCTAAATACTTAAAAAAAAATGTTACTTTTTATAGCATATCATTACATTACCTGAAGTTAACCCGTTTTTAAATGAAACTTAAACCCAAAAAAGAAATTTCTGTCTTTCCCAAAAATGCTAAGACTTTTTTATCAATTAACCCAAAACACTTAAAAGACCCTCATTTAAAAAAATTTTTTCAGATTTTTTTGCAAATACCCGACCATATTATAATATAATAAAAACTTACTGCTTAGGGTTGCTGACATGTCATTGACAATTATTATATTATATAGATATAAAAGAGGACCTAAAATGAATCTCAGGGGAACACCATAGGTACTCGGAGCAGTAGGAGAATGAGTACCAGCTACATCCACCAGCTGCTGTCCATCAGAGATAAGACTTGAACCATGTAAGAATGTCATTACCTATAGCAGATGCTTGAAGTTTCATGAAGAAGAAGAAGACGAAGAAGAAGAAAAACTTCTTCATGTGCAGAATAGTATGATCAACTAATCAAATGCCTTTTGTAGATCTAAAAGTATCATGCATACAATACTGCCTTTGTCCCTTTCAAATTTAATAGAACCAAACATGTGTCAGTTGAAAAACCACTTCTAAACCCTGACTGAAACTACCTGACCATGACTCGAACCCATGACTGTCAGAAGACCCATTGAGTGACGAGGCAAATTTGTCAAATCTATAATAAAAAAATTAACATTTCCCAGTTCAGAAACTAAAAGATGCTGCAATTTTTAATGCAGAATTGCAAGAAATGTGGATAAATATTGATATGAGGTCTTTCTAGAATAGTTAACACTGATATTGATTTTAAACCAGTTTTTTATGATAAGATTAGAAAATTCCACTTCAAAGACAATAATGACAATAATATCTAACATGCGTTTATGCCATTATGATTATTTTTTACATTTGATTATACAAAAATTATAGTCATTTATCTATGTCTTACATGTATTTTGGAGAAAAAAAACAGGAAATTTTAAATAAATATTGCATACATCTGCATTTTTGTTATTTACCCTGAGGCCCTCTTATCAGCAGGAGACCAGTGTAATGAAAACAGTCGCTCTCAGAAAAATACCAATACACAGCATGACTTGAGACTTTCCTCTTGTATAAAAGCATTCCCTTTATACATTAAATTTTTAATATAGAAATCTTGAATAACGTTATCAATTTTATTTATTTCATAGAAAATTTTTAATTATTTATATCTTTAAAAAGTATGCAAGCATTTCATGGTTGAAAAACATAATATCACAGTGTATTGATTGTTTTAAAATCAATGAATTTATTTTCTCTTTCAATCTTGAACATGAGGAATTGCCTCTTAAGTTATATATTATTATGCAGAATGGCAAGAAATGTGGATAAATGGATAAATATAGAAAAATCCTCTTTAGATCCAATAATATCTTATATGCATTTATGCCTTTATGATTTTTTATTTGTTTGGGTCGTCAGACCAAACAAATAATGGTAGCGAAATTTCAGACTCTAATGCTGTTAATTGCAAATGCCGAAAGTAGTCCGCTTTTTTGAAGCGGTTACTTCCCTTTATATGTAACACTAAGGCCGAAAAATTCAGGGGAGATCACTGCGTAAATATGGTCACATGACAGGCGCATTAATTTTCAAGCAAAATAATTCCCGAATGGTCGAAGATTTCTAATATTGTTTTATTCTTTATAGATATACATGCTTATAGTAAGCGTCATGATTATTTACAACAGTAAGCGTCGTTACAAACCCAAATTTAGAATAATATGGTTTTCTTCAGGCCGTTAACATATAAATTCACCGTGGCCGAGGGGTTTGCGCGCTCGCTTAGGAAGCGAGAGGTCTGGAGTTCAAATCCCAGTTAAGACACCTCATATTTTTTTTAATTGTTTAAGTCAAATAAACATTGGATTGAATATCAGTGTTGCAATTAGTCTTATAGCCTATCTACTACAATTAAAACGCTGGAAAGCATTGGTGGCACTATACAAAAACAAATTGTTTTATAATCTCACAACCTTCACATTTCTGACATTCTGAGACCCAAACAAATTCAGCGCCTTCTGTGCTTTGATTTGTATATTTGATTATACAAAAATTATGGTCATTTATCTATATGACTAACTAGCCTGAGTGCTAACGCCTGATGAATCCCAGGCTTATATCTAATATGCATTTTGAGAAAACCAGGGAGTTTCAATGCATACTTATAATCTGCAAAATTGACTGTTCTTTGATATTTACCCTGAGGCCCTCTTATCAGCATTAGAGTGGTATAATGAAAACAGTCCCTCTCAGAAAATACCAATACACAGCATGACTTGAGATTTTCCTCTTCACCTTTATACATTAAATTTTTAAATATTGAAATCATGAATAAAGTTATCAAATTTATTTATTTTATGGATAATATTTTAATTATTTATATCTTTAAAACATATGCAAACATTACATAGTTGAATACTAAATTATCACAGTATATTGATTGTTTTAAAATCAATGTATTAATATTCTCTTTCAATATTGAACATAAGGAATTGTCTCCAAGTTATATATTATAGAAATAATAGTTTAGCTTAAATATAAACCTTTCCTTGACGCGAGCTGCATTAGTGATACAAGTAAAAAACAAAAAGAACTCGATTCTTTAATGTCAAAATTCAAAAAGTTAGAAAATGAACAGTGTAAAAGGGAGCAGGATATGAACTGAAGGGGAGGAGCATGCGCGATAACTTGCTCTTCTTTGGCATTGAAGAAGAGAAAGGTGAGAAGGACTCTGATTGTGTGCAGAAGGTTTTGACATTTATCGAGGTCATGAAAATGCAACTACAGACGTCAAACTCCACCGTGCAGACAGAATAGGAAAGTACAAGCCAACGGGCACTAGGCCTATTGTAGCAAAGTTTGCTTATTTCCCTGACAGAGAAAAGGTGCGATTGGACGCTAGAAAATTAAGTAGGCCTTTTGGCATCAGTCAGCAATTTCCGGTAGAAGTCATGGAACGCCGACGAAAACTAGTTCCGGTCATGCTCGACGCACGGAAGGCCGGGAAGGAAGCGTATCTCGCAGCAGACAAGCTGTACATTGACTGACATTTGTACAGGGATGGGGCGACTTCCGGTTCCGGCTAGGATCCTCACAGAGCAGAGATACGGTGTGTAACGTGGAATATTGAAGGACTTTCTCAATTAAAGAAAAATAACACTGACTTTACAAACTTTATTGGTAATTATGACATCATATTTTTAAGTGAAACCTGGACTAATAAAACATCAAAAATAGAACTAAATGGGTATAAACTTTTCACTCTTATATAAACGAGCCAGACGGAGCAGTGGGGGCATTTTATTATTAAGTTAAAAGCTCGATCATAAAAGGTGTTTAACTAGTCAGAAATGACATTGATTGTATTATGTGGTTGAAACTGGATAAATATTTTTTCCAGGTACCAGAAGATATCTATCTATGTTCCATATATATTGCCCCAGAAAGTTCACCTGTTCATAATCTATATGATACTGATATATTGAAGCCGAAGCGCGGCGCCTCTTATGGAATGAAATCAGATTTTGTGAAAGGGCGACAGCAACTTCTCGAGCCTTTTAGTCGGTCATAATAAAAGCCGATCATTCCGATCGGTATGAGGGTGCTTGATTATTAGTCGCCGGTAGAAACCGGCGACTATATTTGTAACAGTTTAATATTATACCTATGGTAGGAGAAGGCATTAATTTCGGTAAATAAAAGCATAACAATTACTGAACAATTAAAGACTACAATTGTTATCAGAAATCTCAAAAATTCAAACATACAATAATGTTGCTAAATGAAATGAAATATTCAAATACTGACATCGTAAAAAGCAACATTACAATATTTATAAAATGAATTAATGACGTATCCCTATGGACCAGTCATTGAATTTAGGGATGCTTTTACTTTTTTTAAAGTGTCAAGCGTTGCTATTTTATGATAAATAAATTATGCATGATATTTGGAATGACACTTTTAAATTATCTGGTTGTTTGTATCTTATGAGACCTATTCTATTTTTTATCTTATTTATTATAAACAGTTTCTCCCAGAATCACGTGACTACACGTATGAAATCTATTAATAGTAACAAATGGCTGGCAAGATAGAAATACAGGTAACATGTGAATGATAAAGCTGATAAAGTGCAAATCAAAGTAATTTTTGTATGAAAAATCTCGGTATGACAGTAGGGGTCGGAATCGTATTGGATACACAGAGAAAACTAATAAACCTACTTTGTGTTGATAGTTTATCGCACTGAAAGGCAATTAAACATTAACTTTATCGTAATGTATAGTCTGATTTTATTAACCTGTCAATTATGAATACATTATAGGACTCATTTAAATAATCGATCCCACTTCGGTTTGGTCAGTGTAGTTTACGAGAATTAATGTGGAGTATATTAGTCATGGATTGAAAGTCACGCCAACTTTATGCACGGATTTATATTTTATTTATGTAATATAAATCCGTGCTTTATGTGAAGGTTTTTCGTTAATTCACAATAGGACAGTCGTGATAATTGAGAGGTCTGTGGTTCGATCCTCACTGTTGCCATTGTTTTAGTACTCTTTCTTTATTTTTGCAGTGTATTTTTAATGGAAACAGATTTGTAGTGTGTTTTACGGCATTGAAAAGACATTTATTGATTTTAATCCGTTTTAATTTTAAATATGAATTCTTAAAAAACATGTTAATTAAAAAGAGTATATACATAACAAAATTAAGTAAAACATAAAAATACGAACAACATATATTAATCATATAATTATAGATTCGATAATGTTGAAAGTATTAATAAGAAAAAAAACATGGACCAACGCGGCCTCGAACTTAAAACACGTTTGGCACTTAGATTATAAACTCGTGATTTACCTCATTGCGCTATAACGCTGAGTACTCTTATTTTAGAGATACAAATTAAATTTAATTCCATCGTACAGCGTAAATCTCACGGAACTTACCGAACACCTACCGAAGATTAATATACTGTGTGCATCGACCGTGTAATCAGTATATATATATATATATGTAATTGACAGGCAATAACGACAGGAATATTGATTTCAGCTAAATAATATATTTTTTCGATAGTGCATAAGAATAATTTGTTTATGCAGACACCACTTTTACAGTAGAATTGCATTGTTTTATGCAATAATTAAGCATATATATTTTCATAGCCACTTAATTTGCAAATATTCGATGATCGGTAATAATTTGTCGGTAATTATCGGATGCTGAAGAAAACCATACGTACAACGGTATATGTATAAAGTAGAATTACAAGTAGCATTATAATCATATCAATTGCTTTACAAGCCTTGATGACAAGGTGTTAGATTTTAAGTTAGTTTCAAATTGAAGACTGTAGGTTCGATAAAGTGATTTTTTATGTTTTCTTTTATAATACTTTTTGTATTTTGCAAAACTTGACCGTTTATCAAAATTATGAAATAAAAAGTGCTAGAAATGAAACACACGATTTATCAACTTATGTTTCATAAAGTTAAAAGATATAATAAAAATCAATTTATGAAAACTACACACAGGATTTGTCCGAGATTCGAACTTGCGCCTACTTCATGTAGGTTACAACTTCGTCATACTTACCACTAGGCCATCGAGCAGTATTAATTGATATAATTATATATGTAATTATACTTATAATAAAATCGTTAACATTAATCATAATAAGTTATGTAAACAAACGAAACAGCTCCCGAAAATTATTGAGTCTCGGGTAAATATTGCCAAACAATACTTGCTTATTTAATTATGATAACAGTTTCTTGACAAAATTGCTAAGCAAGTTTGATTCAAATATGATGTTTTATTATAACATAAGATAATTTTTTTGCATAAAACTCTCATCAAGAAAAATATAATTGTGGCAAGTAAATGAAAACGTGTTTATGAATAAACATTACTCAACTTATTGTTCCTCTTTTCTTTTTACTCGAAGCATTAAACTGATATTTTCTTTTATTTATGATAATACAATCATATTTCTATCCGGCGACTTGATGCTTTAGCATCAAAATCTCTACTTGTTCGTATTGATACGCGTTTAACTTTTGAGGCATGGAGGAGCACGTGACCTGTTTTCGGTACATGGAGGAGCATGTGATTTGTAAACCGTACATGATTGGTTAATTGACCTTTTCGAAAACCTGGCTAAATACCGTTTGCCGGTACGTTACGGATTTACCTCTAGGGAATAAGTCAGAATAACACCTAATTAAGAACAAAAAACTATTACGTGATATTTCTAATTTTCTATAATTATTTTACCGTTTAAGGTGGAACACTTGAATGATGTGTTTGAAAATTATCAATGTTTCTTTAATATGTATCTCAAATTTTACAATAAATTGTTTATACTTCGACCTTCTTCGGTCATCAACGGTCACCAGTTTCCAAAGACCTTCTTCTATATTGATCGATTATTGTTAACTATATTCCTGAAACAAACGTTTATTTATCCCCCCCCCAGAAAAAAAACAAAACAAAAAAACAACAACAAAAAAAAAACAATGTTGAAAATAGTTAAATGAAATATCTTTATATCATTAAAAATGTTCCCCGCAGGAAACCATTTTACTTGTTAATTAAATGTCGCGATATGTTACAATGAATAGCGAACTGGAAAATTTCGCAATGCAAACATTTTCAAATGAAATAACCTTTTCCGTCAATAAATCGCGCTCTTCGGTGATTTTTATTTATCATTTTGTAGTACACAGTGGGTTATCATGGTATGTTATTGTTGTACATGTATCCTACAATGATCAGTTGATGACCTAAATATTCCGAAAATCTATTTATAGATATATCTATTTATCACTCCTATCGGTAATTCCCGGTCTATTTTGACCGGGATTTACTAGTACCACACGTTTATTGTCCGGTCTCTCCCGGTTTTGGAATAGATGTGAGATAGCGTTACAATTCGAACCCCCCCCCCCCCCCCCCCCCAAAAAAAAACAACAACAACAACAATAGCATGTTTCATTTTATCTATATGAGATAAAAACAATAAATATGTACAATAATTGAGAAAAAGGTACATTTTTATGGTATTAATATGACATTATCAACTTTGAAACATTTTATTTAATTTGTTATCCGTGTTTAGTAAAGATGCCGAGGAATTATTCAAAGTTTCAAATTAGATTTTATGAATTATTCAATTGATTGATAATTTAAAAAATGATAAAGAAAGATACAAATGTACATGTACATGGTTTAAGAATAAACAATATTATATATTGAAAGATTAACCATAATTTACTGACTTTTTCCAGTTAAGTTTTGACTTATAATCGTCGGTCAATATGACAATTGAATTCTTAAAATTTATTTTACAATTTTAATAAAAAAAAGAGTAGTAAACATAAATACTCAGTATTAAAATAGCACATAAAACACAAAAAAGAAAAGAAAACAATATTCATAAAATTTGTATATTTTTATTAAAATTAATAGATATTAATTATTGTATAATAAAAAATTATGCTCAACATGATCAACATGGTAATATAACCAGTGTCATATTTTTACTAAGTGTGAACAGGTACCTTAAGAGGGGGTCTTCGCTAATAGCGGACAATTACACAAGTGTGGTACGTGTTGATCATGCGTTACACATGGATTATAAATGATTGTATACATGTATATTAGCTATAACAAGTCTCTTGTAATTCTTTCGAGAATGGCTATATACAAATTTAATGTTTTAAATGTTTTATATGTATATATGTTTATAGATGAGACTATAATAAAGAATAAAATGTATATCCGTTGCTATTAATAACCACGATCATAAAGAAATAACAAGTAATATTCTAATCTCTAGCATGCCAATCAAAGTTCATAATGAACAATGTCTTTCGTCCGCTCATTCATAAGTGATATACAATTCTGGTAGTTTATAAGAATATCTTGTCATCAGTGAGTTAGCCAATAGCGGATCATAGCCAATAACGGGTCAGTCAGTTATTTAATAAATTATTTTACTAAATGTTTTGAACTTAAAAGTGTTATAACCTAACAGTCATGTGCATTAGGATGTAAGCTCCTCGACAGCGAAAAAAGAAATGTAAACATCCGGATAATTCTAATCAGATTCATTCAGATGCTTTACCAAGCGTTTCCGTTTGTCGCGAAATATTGCGCCAGTAACAACACAAATTTGCAGTCGCTGCTTTATTGCTGAAAAACCCCAAAAGATATTAGATCAAAGCTGGTAGGTATTTGATGCCCAATATGTTAACTATCTGCAGCAGCAGCCGTTTAAGAAATGCATGAGGAATTATAGTGATAGCGCTGGTCAATCAAATTGCATCACGTTGTCCAATAGCGGGTCATGCAATTTTCCAGGAAGGGACCGCCTCAAAGTTATTCAACAGATTGTAGAAACTATTTTTTTAAAGCAAATTTTGGTTTGTATACAAAGAAATATAAAATTTGATTTATTTATGTTATAATTGCAAGTCAATTATGCTGTCCCTGCTAAAATATGGTGTTTTATGTAGTATAAACTGCTGTAACATTGAAATATTATTGTTCTAGATTCTAAAATATTATTTTTAACTGTACAGTAACTTCTTTATTTTTAAGTTATCAACTTTAAACTTCAAATACATGGTTTTTCATCACCCACAGGATTTGTGACAAAATTTATTACTTTAGCACACATTTGTTTTACAGAATTATTTCCCCATTGAACTTAGAATTTTGTTTAAAGTTTAATAAAAAATTTTTTTATTATTATTATAACTTCTTCATTTCTTGAGGTATCTCCTTTTATCTTCAAATGTTTGTTACTTATTATCACACACATCACATGTGATAGATTTATCACTCTAGCATGAACATTTTTGTAATCAACCCCCCCCCCCCCGGGACTTTTGGTTATTGTTCTTTGTCATTACTCACATCATGACATGACCAGCTCATTTGTTTACTTGTTTTATTGTTTCAGATTCTAATACCTAAGGGAAAGAGAAAAAGTGTTCAATGTAGTCCAGCCCAGAATGCAGCCTCCTCAGTGGTAAAAAATAAAGAATAATAGTTTTAAACATGGCTAGCCCATAAAACATAAATAAATGCTTTAATGTTGTGCTGTTATTTTTATTCTTTTTTCCTTACTTACTCTCATTAAGATTACTTTTTTATATAAATAAAGCTATTGTTAAATCTAATTTTCCTTTATGAATGAAATAATTTTTATTTTTCAGGAAACTTCAGAACAATCCATGGTCCTTAGAAAGTCAGTTATCAAAGGGTATCACGCTTTTCAAATAAGACCACCATCAACTACACCCCCAACACGTCTAACTGTAGAGCCTGAATATACAAATACTCATGATACTGATGCCTGCTTGGTGTGGTTGCCGCCACTTGAGTCATTCCAAACATTGTTACAGGATAGTGTCACTGACCAAAAACGCCAGCTTCGGTTGCGAGATGTAGCAGGACTTCCAATTAGCCATGTTCGACGAGGGATAGCTGGCTTTTTTCGTACCATTATGGACAAAGGACATATCGAAGCTGAGGTTACTGGTGAGCCCACTCAGAGTTTCCCACCATGGCCAGCTCCAAGTTCTGAAGGTGGTGGGGTTGTGTTGCCATGCAACTATATTATATTTCACCCAGATATTGAGAGTAATTTTCAAAAAAACTTTCTGTAATATTAGATAAAATCCCAGAAGGCCCTGCCATGACACTGAACAAGGAATAAACATATGTTAATTTTCAACTCTGTAAAAGCCAATTAAGCCTAACAATGCTATTATTATTTTTTTCAGTCTTGTTATTTTAAGGCTATCACTTTATTTTTTCAAAGCTTTGTTATTTTTAATGTCCATTTTACAGCTTCCAGAAGTTACTTATTGGTCATATTTCTGAACCATTTTTAGTTTCCTTTGTGCTTAGGTTTAGTACAGTTAAAGTTAATTAGTATTTTGTATTAATTTACTTGCTTTATCACAAATGATTTTATATTCAAAGGTATTTTCATCAGATGATAAGCATCTCACATGATATAAATCCATATTACAACATATTTAAACTCATTTTTGCACTTTCGACAGAATTATTAATTTTTCTTACACATAATGTGCTTAAAGTGACTGAAAATTTAGAATTTTTTTAACCAAGCAAGTATTGTTTAATGATCTAGTCAATATTGTTTTACATAATTAAATGTATTTTTTTAGGTTTGACTTGAACCAAGTCAATTTTGTTTAATGATAATAAGTCAATATTGTTTTACATAATTAAAATGTTGTTTTTTTTAGGTTTGATGTTGAACCAAGTCAGTATTGTTTAATGATCGAGTCAATTTTGTTTTACATAATTAAATGGGTTTTTCTTTAGGTTTGACGTCGAACCAAGTCAGTATTGTTAAATGATGTAGTCAATATTGTTTTACATCATTACATGTATTTTGTTATGATTTTGTTTGTTTATATCACAGTTTACTCAATAAGAGAAAATCAGTTGACAATTTTGTTTGTTATTCTTATAAAGTGTATCCTCATAATGACCACATAGAAGAACATGCAAATTTCTTGAGACTGCATTTTAAGCTTTTGATTCACAACAAGACACTTGTGTTACAGTTAATTTAATTTTACGTAGAATGTGCAAAAAATTGCTTCAATGAGCTGCCTTGTCCCCTGTAACCCTGAAAATAAAATAAATATGTTATCTACACAATTTACAATTCATTGAGCAGATATCTAGATCAGCATTATTACAATCATTATTTTTACCACAATCATGCAGCTGCCACTTGGATTCTTGACTTATTGGTACCCTTTTCACTTTAATACTCAACGGTAACACATAGCTGTGTAATATTTTCCTGGTTAAGGAAGAATTTGACAGATAATTAATGTTTTGAGAAAACCGTATATCACGTGACCCGCTAATGGCCGATTTGACCCGCTATTGGCATGTTTACAAGAAGTTTGGAAACGGTAAATACACCACGATGCATTCAAAATATGAATCACAAGAAGTATACAGTAAAAGGGGAATAAAAATACTTCTAATCATCATACATTTATATATGAATCAAAAATCGTTCGTTCATAAACACTAAAAGTTTCGCTAGTGATCCGTTATTGGCCAACTCACTGTCTGTCTACTAGTTCATCTTCACTTGCTGCATTTCTTGATTGGACGCCCTTTGATGCTTTGCATCAATGCTTTTCTTGTATAAATTGTAACGAAAATAGAGGAATGGTATATGTGTGCGGAGATACAAACTCGAGAATTGGTTCAAACTCTGACTGTATAAATTATGATAATAATTATATTGTTATATGAGCATGCTTATTTAGCTATGGATTCATTTATTCCGCGGACAACGACTGATCGTGGTACAAACCGGTTTGGGGAACAATTACTTGATCTTTGTAAATCTACAGATATACGCATTGTAAACGGACGGTTGGATATAGCGACGCGAATCTCGGGAAACCTACTTGTTATACGTATAACGGGAACAGTGTAGTGGATTATTTGTTAACAAAAGCATGCAATTTTGAAAATATTTCAGAGTTTCGTGTTCATGATTTGCAGGGGGTCGAACGTATAGCGGTGCGATACTCCTTTAAGCGAGGTGATTTCATGCGATACGCCCTAATGGCGGATTTACCCGTGTAAACACACGTCAGAGTGAGTGTTTTTTATTAAGTATTTCATAAATTTTCGATAACAATTGCATATTTTGTATTGAGGATGTGAAGATATGACCGACACACATTTCATCAAAATTACAGAGGCCTAAATTCATAATTAAAAAAGTTATTGAAGGTAAACTGACGGCAACTAATTTTGGGTCGGTGAATAAAATCGCTTAATGCAAGCTTATATTAATATAGTTAATTTCTTTTTCTTCTTTATTCTATAAGAGTAATCATAATTGAGTTGCATAGCAAGTACCTTTGTGCTCCGATATACATAGACGCTTACTGGTCAAAATATTTAAGTGTACGCTGGATTTTGGTGCGATAAAATAACTGTACGCTGTTAAAGGTTCGATATTTTTCATTATCACATCTGCTGTACATGTTTTCCTTTGATTATACTAAGATATCTACCATATATGTGCCCGTTTCCGGAATTCTAAAATCTTCTTCTTTCTTTCTTAAAGATTAAGATCTTAGATAAAAAGTAGGAATTTGACCAAAATATGTAAGAATGAATTTAAGAAACAAATTAAGAAATTTTGTATAAATTAATTCACTTTCAAAGCAGAACATTTCAGAAAAATAGCTGTTAATATGTGATATAAGGGCTGTTTTAGTTCATGAGGTTCTAAGATCTTTTGTACATGCTGCTGTCAAAATGATATTTTTTCATATTATAAATAGAATTAAACATTTCAAACAACCTATAAAATACAGTGAAAGTACATTTCACTGCTGTTCTAGAGATAGAGACTGAGAACCAGGTGGTAAAAATCTTTAGGTGGTAAAATTCTTCTTTAAAATGTTGCTTAGAACAGGCTATTTTTGTAGTGCACATACTTGTGGCCTGTCAGGAAAAACACAAAACTACAATTTCAAAATTCAGTCAGTCATTGGACACCAAACAGCTCAGTGTCTTTCTTAGGTCACATGTGCAAATACACAGTTGTAAATGTTGCAGAGCAATTAAAACATTACAAATTGATTAACAAACAAAACTACAGCCAGATAGGTAAAGTACCACACGTACAAATGTTGACACATGTGCAAATAAACAAAAAACTATTGAGTATATAATATTAGATTGAGTCACACTGCTTATGGAGTAGTATATAAATAACACATGGGTTTGTGGGTAACAGTTAAAATATCATCCCAAGGAAAATACTGTTAGCCAAGGTGTTAGCCGAGGGAAACAGTATTTTTTAGGAGGGTTGATATTTTTACTGTCACAAACGCTTGTGTGTTATTTATTTTATTTTCCGAACAGATACTGTAATCTATAATACTTTTATTTACATAAAAAAACACTTGCCCAGATTTTATACTGTTAAAAAGTGCTGCTGGCCTGTAACAGTACAAATCTCTTGGTACACTTGCTTTAACAATAAGAGTAACTCCTAATGGAAATGAATATTTACAAAAAAGTGATGGGTAATACTATACATTCAATGTTGCAGAAAAAGCCTTGTTTTAAAAGTAAAACTACTGGCAGATATGTTAAATCACTAAAAGTATGAATCCTTTCATAAGCATATACACAAAGCTGTTTGGTATACACTGGTTATGGAGTAGTATAGTTATATATTCAAAGCGACAGAGCTAATGACAAACATCAGTCTTACTGAAATACAATGATGTGCTCTGTATATAATATATAACATCCAATCCATAGGGGAAATCAAACCAGTATTTTTTTTGTTCCATTGCAAAAAAAAATAAATGGAAGAAACAAAACGGATATTATCGTGACTATTGATTATTTGATAGAATTTCAAATTTCTGTGCATAACTTATCTCATTTTAATGATTAAACTTTGTGAGAAAAGAATATTTAAATTAACTATATCATAGTATAATACATTAATTGACACTGTTGTTTTAATTGACACTGTGGTTTACATAATTATGATTAACATACAAACTCAAAACTTGATATTTCATCAAAATTGAATAAGAATGTACTGTAATGAGGAAGTTGCTACAGAAAAACATACCAACATTTAAGCGTACAGTTGGTTTATCGGAACAAATATTAGGCGTACAGTAAGAAAACTGGAAATATTTTATATATTTTCGGATAGATATGGAAAACTACTCTTGTATATCGTTTTGTTTTCAAAAGTAAACAAGTTGGGACTTAAACTAATCGAATATCTCGTTTTAAAACGACTGATACATTATTCGTTTGCATGTGCATATCAGGTTGACGGTTGAATTTGCAGCAACAAATACCTCAATAACTTCCTCAATTCCATAAAATTTAGTATTTTATTTTGACAATCATGCACAATTATAAATTCTGATCAGCATGCAGAATGCTATTCTTCAAAACATTACAATAGACAACAAATATTTGGGGAAAAACATGCTCATACCCACTTTCGTTTTCGATCCCGTCCGCCATTAGGGCGTATCGTATGAATTCACCTCGCTTAAAGGAGTATCGCACCGCTATACGTTCGACCCCCTGATTTGACCGCCCACTCAAATCACGCCCCGATTTCATTCTCGTTGAAAGTAAGGACCGTGCCAGTCGTAACGAATCCGCGTTAACGCACGATTTATAAATGGAATCCCGAATATAGGACGGAATTTGTAAACGATATTTCGCGAGACATAGAAATGCTTTGTCAAAACTTAAATGAATCCAAGCAAAATAACCAGGATCCAGATGAAATGGTTAATATTTTACAACATATTTATCTGAAAGAGGTAATGCGTATTTTGAAACTTGTTAACGCATGTTTCAGCGATAATAAAACGAATAAATGGTTCGATGAAAGCTGTAAACAAAAGTATACTGTATATAAAAATGCTGTATTAGAATTTAATGCTAACAAATCTGTAGAAAATAGAGAATTATTATATTTAAAAAAGATGGATTATAAATATCATTGTAGAAAAGTAAAACGGAACTTTGACAGAAAACAAGCTGCAAAAATGAATGAATTGAGAAACAAAAAGCCAAAAGAATTTTGGAGGATGTTTCGTCAAAGTAAATCAACCCACGGTGCATATCCATATCGGTACCCTCTTTGCGAAATCTGCTCAAACGGTACCCTCTTTGAACATGCACAGGTCATTCTCTGCTAAAAACAAACCAGCGATGGATAACAATCCAGTAAAATTTCATTGTAATAAGGAAAGGGGGTATGACACGTAGAAAAGATGTATACCACGGAACACTAGAATGTTTTATTTATGTGATGATTTGTCATGTGCCCGATTTTCATGTACAGCAACTTCACAATATGCTACAAAAAATCGACATGTCTTGCCTCGCCCATCACCTCGACATATTTTTCGGGCTGAAATGAACCTATTGCTTGATTATATATGCATCATACATATTTAATATGTTCATATACATATCATCTTCGGACAAATGGCAGTATATTGTCAAAAATAAATGAAAAATTCATAAAAACACCATACTTTCCGTTTTGCAGCGGCACGGGCTACCTCTCTTCATTTGAATTTTTATATCACAGGTCCCTCACCGCTGTAGGTTCGATCCTCACTCGGGTCGAAATCTTTCATGTGAGGAAGCCATCCAGCTGGCTCTAAGGTCGGTGGTTCTACCCAGGTGCCCGCTCGTGCCTGAAATAATGCCCGGAGGGGCACAACCAATAAAGCTGGAAAAAAATCGACGAAAAATCTCGGCGGGACGCTCTAGGATTGCTCGACTTGAGCCCATATGGGCTTTCCGGCGGCGACCTTAAATAAACGCATTAAAAAAGCGTTATTGGTAGCAAAGGTTACAAAGCCAAGATACCGCCCCTTCCCCTATCTAAATTTATTAGGTATTCTTTTATTAAAAGTAAAAGTAAATTATTTCTTTATTGAAGTAAAAGTACATTATATCTCTCTTCAATTATTCTGCATTGAAAGTTCTTTCTTAAATTAAATTTGGTAGTTACATTTGTATTATAGAATTTAATGTACTATCAGACAGTTCATACTTGATAAATTAAAGTTTATATGTTTGAACAGAGACATAGATAACATAGATAGTTATCTATGTCTCTGGTTTGAATAAAGAACATTGTCGTATATGTATATAATTCTGTATTAAAAATCAGAACTGGAAACTTGGTGTTTTTGTCATTTCCTGCAGTAAATACTTGGAATTAAACAGACGAAGTGAGTCCAAGCTTCGGGCTATATAAATCAGTAGCAAGAAAAAGGGAGGGGAACTTGCGAAGCCAGGTTGTGATATTTTTGCAACCTGTCGCCTCGGAAGTAGCCTAGTCCTATAAATATGACGTCGCTTCGAGATATTTTGCTTCTGGGCAAAGCTTGCCCGACATAAACTATAATTTTTTGTTTGTTTTAGGTTTTATTTATACGGGGCGCCGGTTTCCCATATGTCTCAGACTAGTCGGCCTCTATTACGATTGCTGGTCGTAGAGTCTGCAACGGAGGACTTATTCGCCTGCAACGTCGTCGATGTCGTAGAGCCGCGACGGAGGTCTTTTCATGCTGTCGTTCGTCGTAGACCTTCTCTAGGACCCAATTCCTCGCTTCTTGAACAATGGTTGACAATAGAGGAAAGGCACCTCTTCCGGGAGCAGCAGCTCTCTTTAGGGCCACACCCCTCGCCGTTGGTTAGGTCACACCAGCTAAGTGACCTAACTAGGTCACCCATCTGGTGTGACCTATGCCTTCCGAACGACGTGCACGCCGCGAAGGGAAGTCGGAAGGTAAACTATAACAAGCCTGTAACGTCTAATATATTGGACTAGGAAGTAGCCCTCTCCTGCTACAAAAATAAAACTAATTAACACAACATGACATTAACCTGCTAATAATAATAATAATAATAATAATAGCTCCTTCCATAGGCCAAAATAAAAAGCATTCCATAAGAGACGACGCCGCTCACGGCGTCGCCAGTAATAGCAATCTCCTCGCGGTAATTACCTCCCTTGGCAGAATTGTACGCCAAAGAATTGACCTTTTCGAAAACCTAGCTAAACACCGTTTTCCGGTACGTTGCGGATTTAGCTCTGGGGAATTACACCAAATGAAGAACATAACACAGTTACATGATATTTCTATTTTTCTATCATTATTTTACCGATTAAGGTGGAAAAAAATTGATGTTTTTCAAAATTATCAATATTCCTTTAATATCTATTGCAAATTTTTGTAAAAAATAAATTGTTTATAATGAAAATCAATAAAATTTAAACTGACGTAGTGGAATCTTCCATAATTAATAAGGTTATTTTCTGCGTAAAGTTGTCTATTTAATTTATTTTTTTGTATGGAATTATTCATGCAATGATATTCAATTATTTTCTTATAAAGAAATAACTGTTTTATTTCAATTTAATTTTAAAAAAGACCGAAAACATCGAGTTCGCTATTATACTCCATTAGGTGAATTCCCCAGAGCTATGTACAGAAAGTACCGGAAAACGGCGTTTAGCTAGGTTTTCGAATCAATCGCAACTACTTGGCCCTTTCCGTCAGTCTTCGGATAAGGACCTCGAACACAATAGTATGAATACACAGAACGGATGCGGTATTTCGGTCTAACCTACGCTAAGAAACTAAACATGTAAACAAATAGTAATGTAATGCTGGGAGTTGTTGACAAGTTTATTTCCAATATATGTAGTAAAAGTACACCTTAAAATAAATGAATTCATAGGTACAAAAGCAAACAATACATTATTTATATATTTATTATTATGGTTGTAGAAACCGAAAGTACAAAAAACCAACCTGTTGACATTTAGTCGGATTTGTTTAAAATTGAACATCAGTGTTACAAATTGTTGTGCGACATATTTTCAAGCATTAAGAGTACCGAAACAGACATTACTTTTTTTGGGATGTCAAATATATACATTCATTTTACATTACCTCTGTTTCTGTTTACATCTGAAACCACGTGTCCGAGGTTATTATAGATAATAGCCGAGGCAGTTCCGAATGGTTTTCGAATTCGTGAATTAAGGGGAGATCACTGCGTGGAGATTGATATAATAGTGGTGTTCAACTTACAGCATGCGCATTATAAAATTTGTAATTTCAAGTGCATTTCCTAAATCAAATATATATCATCATTCACTGCGAGGAATGTCTTCAGCAAGTAAAAGACGTAAACGTTTACAAAGGAAAAGTGAAAGGATTGTTTGGGTTGACTTGGAGGTATAAACCGAATGTACATGTAACAATCACTGACAATTGGTAGTCAGACTTTTCTCTCCCTTAGCCTATACCAGTTCCTGCCCTGACTTTTCCTCCCTATTTTGGGGGAGAACCGTCTGCATATTTGCAAATAAGCAGACAGTTCCTCCCCATTCTTATTTTTATTATTACATTATTATTAAAGTATTTAGATGATAAATAAATGGGTACTGTACTGGTTTCCTAGCAGTTTCCGTCCCCTAGCAGTTTTCCGGCCATTTTATGATTTTCGTCCAGTACAGTCTATTTTTACCAGTAAGTGTACTGTATCCACATTACTTCATCATACAGAGAGACATTTGTTTTTTATGCTAAACAGCATTTAAAATAGTACAACAATTTATTTGTTATGAAGTTTTGCCTGTTATTTAAAGTTACATAAGAGAACTTGTGACTTTCAAAAATAAAACAACACCTGGGGAATTCTAGTTTGAATATCCATGCGCAATAACAAAGACCCCATTTTAGGTAAATCAATACTTCGGAACATATTTTTGTAGATGACACTGAAAAGGTTGGGAAGTTCTGTTTGTCTGATAAAACCATTTTAACATTGCTTTATGGTACTGAATTATACTCAAAATAAAAAGGTCCGGAAAACTGCTATGAATTTTTGTATAAATGTGAAAAAAGGTGTTACATTTCAGGCCTTTATTCAAATTAAAAAGTAAAGTAAAAAGGAGTTCTATACACACATGCGCTAATTATTAGTTTGCTGTCAGTGATAATTGAGGTGTTTATTAATGCATTACTCAAGAATCAAGGTGTTGATTAGATTAAAATAGCTGTGAAAAGGTGTTGATGAATAAGTATTAAGAAGCTAGACCTTACAATAATTACAGGTGTCCAATCACTGGTAGTCAGACTATTCTCTCCCTTACCAGTTCCTCCCCTGACGTTTCCTCCTTGACGGTTCTCTCCCTATTTTGGGGCAGAACCGTCTGCATATTTGCAAATAAGCAGACAGTTCCTCCCCATTCTTATTTTTATTATTACATTATTATTAAAGTATTTAGATGATAAATAAATGGGTAAGTTTATTATTAATTGATATAAATTAGGGAAAAAAAAGAAGATTTTATTGAAGTGTTTAGATGTTAAATAAATTGGTAACCTTATTATCAATTGATATAAATTAAATTAGAAAAACTTTTTTTAGCATATAAGTTAATTATTCTGATTTTTGTATTTTCTGATTGCAAGATCAGTAAATACATAGCTAACATCCACGGTCTAACACAAATTTTCCTAACAGACCTAACAACGCAAAGTAGTTCTCACTCAGAACTGCTTAAAAACCAGCAATTTAAAATAAAGAATAATTTTTAATGTATGCATTTAACGAATTACAGTGCATTAAAAGTTAAGAGTAGTCAATAGAAATATGAGGTTACAATCACAAATTTTGCGGATGAATATCTTTTTTACCCAATGAAAATGTTCGGCTATTTCCGTAAAGCTTAATCAATGAAATTGCTATTTTTAGCTATGTCGATTACCGAATACTCCAGAGCGTAGTACACATAAATCTGACTGTCGAGTAGTGGAATATATACATGTCATACTGTTTTGGCGAGAAGATTTTCGCTAAATTATTTTCATCAGTGTTAAACAACAGGTTTATAGTGAAGAAAATACCTCGAAATTAGTAAGGATTACAAACACGGAATGGAAATTCTCAATTTAGAATTACAATGTATTTGTTATTATTCAAGCTACATATGTATTACTTCACCGTGGTGCAGAGGTAGCGCGCTTGTTTAGGGTGTGAGAGGCCCAAGGTTCAAATCCTAGTCGAGGCAACTTTTTTTTTTTGAAGTGTCTTTTTTAAGGAAGTAGCCACGATATGCAAGGATAAAGTATGGCTGTCATAAAAAAGGAAAATGATTTTTTGATGCAACTCTAGTCATGCAAAATTCCATAATGTATCAATCTCAAACTGTTATAGACGCAGTCGCTGCGTAAGATTAATTATAGTATATAAAAATAAACTTATATAGGAAAATACATACAGATAGTCAGTATGATTTAGATTGCAAAGATCAGAAAATACCACAGAGGATGCAGCCCTTTGATTTAAATAAGATGTAATGTATACTTTTTAGTGTGTTTTTCCATTGAAAATAATTAATGAATAATTTACTTGATAAGGATAATCATAAGATATTATTATTATTATTTTAATAAATAAATATGAAATTTATAAGCAAAAAATGATTAATGAATTTTAATTGCTAAATTTCATACTTTTGTATAATGAAAAAAGGAGTTCAATACACACATGCGTTAAGTTTGCTGTCAGAGATAATTGAGGTGTTTATTAATTCATTACTCAAGAATCAAGTTGTTGATTAGATTAAAATAGCTGTGAAAAGGTATTGATGAATAAGTATTTACAAGCTAGACCTTAAAATAATAACAGGTGTCCAATCATTGTCCAATAATCTATATCTCTCACAATGAAGGTGTTGATAGGATTAAAATACCGAAAAAAGGTGTTAAATTTACAAACACTTTTCAGCTGATAAACATAAAACATAAAATGCAGTTAATATCAAACACATTCTTTTATTACATGCTTTTCGATGGATTATAGAAATATATCAGTGATTTATAAACTGGTAATTTCACAGTTTGAAACAGTGAAATTATCAAGTTGATAATTTCACTGTTTGAATTTAAGCCCGTTATGTTGTCTCAGAGAAATACCAGCGTGCACAGTACTGGAAACCAGCTTAATGACGTGACGTCTTAAATGACGTCACGTTGTATTAGAATATGGCGCGCTTTTCATTTAGTACTAAGATAAAATGTCTTTTTAAACGTTTCTTAGCATGTAATAAAAAGAAAATTTGTTTAGTTTAGTGTAAGATCGAAATATATTTCACCTCGTGAACACCAAAAGTTCATATTTCACTCGTGGCTGCGCCACTCGTGAAATATACCTTTTGGTGCTCACTCGGTGAAATATATTCCGATCTTACACTGAACTTAACAAATATCCTCTATTTAATAATCTTCATTAAGAAGTATTATTAGATTACAGTAAGTCAAAACTAAATTGATAACTTATAAAAAAAATGGGGGAGAACTGTCTGCATATTTCAAATTTGGGAGAGAACCGTCAGGGGAGGAAATGGTTAGGGAGAGAACCGTTAGGGGGAGGAACTGGTAAGGGAGAGAATAGTCTGTCATTCCCAATCACTGTCCCTCACAATGAAGGTGTTGATAGGATTAAAATACCGAAAAAAGGTGTTAAATTTACAAACATTTTTCAGCTGATAAACATAAAACATAAAATGCAGTTAATATGAAACACATTCTTTTTATAATCTTCATTAAGAAATATTATTAGATTAAGTCAAAACTAAAATGATAACTTATAGAAAAAATGGGGGAGAACTGTCTGCAGATTTCAAATTTGGGAGAGAACCGTCAGGGGAGGAAATGGTTAGGGAGAGAACCGTCAGTGGGAGGAACTGGTAAGGGAGAGAATAGTCTGTCATTCTAACAATTCACGAATTCGAAAACCTAGCTTAACGCCGTTTTCCGGTACTTTCTGTACATAGCTCTGGGGGAATTCACCTAATGGAGTGTTATAGCGAACTCGATGTTTTCGGCCTTTTTTAAATTAAATTGAAATAAAACAGTTATTTCTTTATAAGAAGATAATTAAATATCAATGTATGAATAATTCCATACAGAAAATAAAGTAGAAACACAAGTTTACGCAGAAAATAATCTTATTAGTCCCCTACCGGTTTACCGGAGGGGACTTTAGGTTTACCCTCCGTCCGTCTGTCTGTCTGTCCATCTGTCCGTCCGTCAGTCCGTCCGTCCACAAAACTGGATCCCGCTATAACGCAAAAAGTACTGAAAATATTTTAATGAAACTTGATATATGGATAGATGGCAGTATGGAGATTATGCACGTTTTTTTCTTTTCTTCCTATGTTGAAAATTCTGGTTGCTATGGCAACAAATAGACTGAAAATATGGCAAATTTTACACATAACCTTGATCCCGCGATAACGCAAAAAGTACTGAAAATATTTTTATGAAACTTGATATATGGATAGATGGCAGTATGGAGATTATGCACGTCTTTTTCTTTTCTTCCTATGTTGAAAATTCTGGTTGCTATGGCAACAAATAGACTGAAAATATGGCAAATTTTACACATAACCTGGATCCAGTGATAACACAAAAAGTACTGAAAATATGTTTATGAAACTTGACATATGGGTAGATGGCAGTATGTAAATTATGCACATCTTTTTCTTATCTTCCTATGTTGAAAATTCTGGTTGCTATGGCAACAAATAGACTGAATTTCAAGATTTCTGATTCTAGTTTTTAAGTTTTTTCACTATAAGTTCTTTATTTTTTAAGGTATTTTCTTCAAACTTTAAATATAAGTTGCTTGTCATCAACCACATCATATGTGACAAGGTTTACAACTCTAACACAAAATTTATCAGAATTACCTCCCTTGAACTTAAAATTTTCATGAAAAAAAACATTGTTGTTTTTTTTATTAATAACTTCTTTTTCTGAATGTATCTACTTCAAACTTCATATAAATGTTTCTTATTATCACTCAACATTTGTGAGTGTTCAATACTCTAGCAAGACTATTTCCAGAATTATGCCCCTTTTGAACTTAGACTTTTTTTTTGAGAAATTGGTAATTTTTACTCAAACTTCTTCAATCATGATAGGATTTTAAAAATGTTATATTTTGATAACAGGGATGTTTAAAAAATAACTTTAGAGTGTCCTTCAGTCTGTCTGTCTGTACATAAAAACTGTTTCCTGTGATCACTTTTAAAGAACTTTTTCAACAAATTTACTTAAAATAGGAACATAAGTGAATGGCCAATGGCCCTTCAGAATGTTGCTTGGGCTCTTACCGGTAGGGGACTTATGGATTGCTTGCAATACTATGATAATTGCTTGTTTATTATGGAAGATTCCACAAAGTCTGTTTAAATTTTATTGATTTTCATCATAAACAATTTATTTTTTTGAAAAAATTGTAATAGATATTCAAGGAAAATTGATAATTTTCCAAGACATTAATTTTTTCACCTTAAACAGTAAAATAATGATAGAAAAATAGAAATATCATGTAACTGTGTTATGTACTTCATTTGGTGTAATTCCCCTGAGCTAAATCCGTAACGTACCGGAAAACGGTGTTTAGCTAGGTTTTCGAAAAGGTCAATACGCTGTAATGACGATTCGCCTCAATGACAATTCGCCCCATTTTATTCTCTGTTTCCTATCGGGTAATTCCCGGTCTCTCCCGGTCTATTTTGATGGGGATTTACTAGAGACCGGCGAATTATATCACACGTTTATTGTCCTGTCTCTCCCGATTTTGGAGTAGATATTTTAAGCAGCTCCTATATACTCCATAGAAATATCACTCATGCCTATCAAAAAGTGAAAAATTAGGCATTATGTAGCAAATAAAACTTAATGGATGTACATTTGATCCTTTAATATTATATACCATTTGAAAGGTAAATCTTTTATCTATTGCTGCATGTTAAAATATTGGTAACTTTCCATGCCTTTCACTTAGAAAAACATGGCAGAACATACCTACTGAGCCAGTTTTTTGTCATATGAATAGTTTTGTAACAAAAATTATAAAGTTGTTCTCTTTAAAAAATGATGTAACATTAAAATTTTATTTAAATGGGAACTGTAAATATTTTTACCGACAGCCATAGACAAATGCATAAGCTTTCAGAAAATGTATTATTTTACTGATTTTGATATCTGGTTATTAAGTTTTACTTGCTACAAGTTTTAAGTTTAGTAGGCATGCATGATATTTTAACTGGCTAGGAAGTTGCCTATCTTCTGATCGTAACAAATAAATAAGTTGGGTTTTTTCAAAATTGAAAATAGATTTTTAGGGGAAAAATAAATAATTATCTTCCGTCCGTAGCAGTATAGTCTGTGACGTCAGCGCATGGAGTGCCAGACAAAATTATTTTTTGACATTTGAGTAAATATTGCCAATTTATTATTATACAATGCTAAAAATTGATTTAAAATATCAGCAGTTGTAAAAGGAATAATTTTGTATTGTGTATCGAAATTGCTAAACTTGAGTTTGTTGACATTGATTTTCCATGTGTGTAATTAGATAAAATGCAAAAGGCGTTGCATTCCTTGTGTTTATTTATAGTATAGAGGGGTATATTTGCCGTTATTTTTTGATTATTTGCTTATTAGTCCCCTACCGGTTTAACCGGAGGGGACTTTAGGTTAACCCTCAGTCCGTCTGTGTCCGTCCGCACTCCTTAATGCTTTTATGTGGCTATTTTCTTTTGTGTGGCTAAAAAGAACAATAGAGAGAACAATAGAGTAGCCACATAATTACTGTCCTGTTAGAACTTCCGTCCGTCTGTCCGTCCGTCCACAAAACTGGATCCCGCGATAACGCAAAAAGTACTAAAAATATTTTTATGAAACTTGATATATGGATAGATGGCAGTATGGAGATTATGCACATCTTTTTCTTTTGTCCTATGTTGAAAATTCTGGTTGCTATGGCAACAAATAGTCTGAAAATATGGCAAATTTAACACATAAACTGGATCCAGTAATAACTCAAAAAGTACTGAAAATATTTTTATGAAACTTGAAATATGGGTAGATGGCAGTCTGGAGATTATGCACATCATTCTGTTTCTTTTCTTCCTATGTTGAAAATTCTGGTTGCTATGGCAACAAATAGTCTGAAAATATGGCAAATTTAACACATAAACTGGATCCAGTGATAACTCAAAAAGTACTGAAAATATTTTTATGAAACTTGAAATATGGGTAGATGGCAGTCTGGAGATTATGGACATCTTTTTCTTTTCTTCCTATGTTGAAAATTCTGGTTGCTATGATGGCAACAAATAGCCTGAATTTCAAGATTTCTGATTAAAATTTTTCAGCTTTTTCACTATAAGTTCTTTATTTCTTAAGGTGTTTACTTCAAACTTTAAATATAAGTTTCTGTTCATCAACCACATCATATGTGACAAGGTTTACAACTCTAGCACAAAAATTATCAGTATTACCTCCCTTTAACTTAGAATTTTTATGGAAAAAAAATGTTGTCTTTTTAGCTCACCTGTCACAAAGTGACAGGGTGAGCTTTTGTGATGGCTTTTCGTCCGGCGTCCGTCCGTAAACTTTTACTTTAAATGACATCTCCTCATAAACCACTAAGCCAATTTCATCCAAACTTCACAGGAATGTTCCTTTGGTGGTCACCTTTAAAAAGTGTTCAAAGAATTTAATTCCATGCAGAACCCTGGTTGCCATGGCAACCGAAAGAAAAAACTTTAAATATCTTCTTTTAAAAAACCCAAAGAGCTAGAGCTTAGATATTTGGCATGAAACATCTTGTAGTGAGTGTCTACCAAGTTTGTTCAAATAAAAGCCCTGGGGTCAAAATTGGCCCCGCCCCAGGGGGTCATTGATTTTCCCTATATGCATATAGTAAATACTTAAAAAATCTTCTTTAAAAGAACTCAAAGAGCTAGAGCTAAGATATTTAGCATGAAACATGTTCTATTGGATGTCTACCAAGTTTGTTCAAATAAAAGCCCTGGGGTCAAAATTGGCCCCGCCCCAGGGGGTCATTGATTTTCCCAATATGCATATAGTAAACTTAAAAAAAATTCTTTTAAAGAACCCAAAGAGCTAGAGCTAAGATATTTAGCATGAAACATGTTCTAATGGGTGTCTACCAAGTTTGTTCAAATAAAAGCCCTAGGGTCAAAATTGGCCCCGCCCCAGGGGGTCATTGATTTTCCCTATATGCATATAGTAAAAACTTAAAAATCTTCTTTAAAAGAACTCAAAGAGCTAGAGCTAAGATTTTAGCATGAAACATCTTCTAATGAGTGTCTTCCAAGTTTGTTCAAATAAAAGCCCTGGGGTCAAAATTGGCCCCGCCCCAGGGGGGTCATTGATTTTCCTTATATGTGTATAGCAAAAAATTAAAAAATCTTCTTTGAAAAAACCCAAATAGCTAGAGTTTAGATATTAAGCATGAAACATCTTCTAGTAAGTGTCTACAAAGTTTGTTCAAATTAAAGCCCTGGGGGTCAAAACTGGCCCCGCCCCAGGGTGTCATTGTTTTTTAACTATATGTGTATAGTAAACTTAAAAAATCTTCTTTTAAAAAACCCAATGAGCTAGAGCCTAGATGTTTAGCATGAAACATCTTCTTATGGGTGGCTACCAAGTTTGTTCAAATAAAAAGCCCTTGGGTTAAAATTGGCTCTGTCGGGGGGGGGGGGGGGGGGTGGGTGGGGGGGGGAAATAATTATTTTTCATTATATTTGTGCAGTAAAAACTTAACATCATGAAACATCTTCTAATGGGTGTCTTCCAAGTTTGTTAAAATAAAAGCCCCTGGGGGCATATATACAGGTGAGCGACCTTGGGGCCATCATGGCCCTCTTGTTTAAATAACTTCTTTATTTCCTAATGTATCTACTTCAAACTTCATATATATGTTTCTTATTATACCCCCACCACAAAATGTGGGGGGGGCTATAATGGATTCGCTTTGTCGCGTCGGTCCGTCCGTCGGTCGGTCCGTCTCCATTTTCGTGTCCGCTCTATAACTCCTATACCAATTGAAGGATTTTCTTCAAACTTGGCTCAAATGTTCACCTCAACAAGAGGATGTGCAGAACCCATATTGCCCATGTGTCAGCTCAAGGTCAAGGTCACAATTGAAGGTCAAATATCAAACACTATGAAATATTACACAGTATGTCGTGTCCGCTCTGTAAGTCCTATACTACTTGAAAGATTTTCTTCAAACTTGGCTCAAATGTTCACCTCAAGCAGGGGATGTGCAGAACCCATGTCGCCCATGTGTCAGCTCAAGGTCAAGGTCACAATTGAAGGTCAAATATCAAACAATTAAATATTACACAGTATGTCGTGTCCGCTCTGTAAGTCCTACACTACTTGAAAGATTTTCTTCAAACTTGACTGAAATATTCACCTCAACAAGGGGATGTGCAGAACCCATGTTGCCCATGTGTCAGCTCAAAGTCAAGGTCACAATTGAAGGTCAAATATCAAACACTATCAAATATTACACAGTATGTCGTGTCCGCTCTGTAAGTCCTACACTACTTGAAAGATTTTCTTCAAATTTGGCTCAAATGTTCACCTCAACCAGGGGATGTGCAGAACCCATGTTGCCCATGTGCCAGCTCAAGGTCAAGGTCACAATTGAAGGTCAAATATCAAACAATCAAATATTACACAGTATGTTGTGTCCGCTCTGTAAGTCCTACACTAATTGAAAGATTTTCTTCAAACTTGGCTCAAATATTCACCTCAACAAGGGGATGTGCAGAACCCATGTTGCCCATGTGTCAGCTCAAGGTCAAGGTCACAATTGAAGGTCAAATATCAAACACTATCAAATATTACACAGTATGTTGTGTCCGCTCTGTAAGTCCTACACTACTTGAAAGATTTTCTTCAAACTTGGCTCAAATGTTCACCTCAAGCAGGGGATGTGCAGAACCCATGTCGCCCATGTGTCAGCTCAAGGTCAAGGTCACAATTGAAGGTCAAATATCAAACAATTAAATATTACACAGTATGTCGTGTCCGCTCTGTAAGTCCTACACTACTTGAAAGATTTTCTTCAAACTTGGCTCAAATGTTCACCTCAACAAGGGGATGTGCAGAACCCATGTCGCCCATGTGTCAGCTCAAGGTCAAGGTCACAATTGAAGGTCAAATATCAAACAATTAAATATTACACAGTATGTTGTGTCTGCTCTGTAAGTCCTACACTAATTGAAAGATTTTCTTCAAACTTGACTCAAATATTCACCTCAACCAGGGCAACATGTGCAGAACCCATGTTGCCCATGTGTCAGCTCAAGGTCAAGGTCACAATTGAAGGTCAAATATCAAACAATCTAATATTACACAGTATGTCATGTCCGCTCTGTAAGTCCTACACTAATTGAAAGATTTTCTTCAATCTTGGCTCAAATGTTCATCTCAACCAGGTGATGTGCAGAACTTATGTCACTCTTTTGCTGGCTTAAGGTCAAGGTCACACTTGAAGGTCAAAAATTGACTTAGAAAATATTCTTAAATTTTAACATTTATTTGAATATTTCTCAATCTAGAAAAGGTATTTGCTTGAAACTTAAAATATTTTTGAAGGGTCACAATTCCGATATGCTGTTCGTTCAAGTTTCATAAACTCTGTATTGCATTTTTAACAAAGTTATGCCCCTTTTTAAGTCTTCAAATTTACATACAATCAAATATTAGACAATATGTTGTGTCCGCTCTATAAATCCTATACTAATGGAAGAATTTTCTTCAAACTTTACTCATATTTTCACCTCAACAAGGTTATGTGCAGAATCCTTGTCACCTTTGTGCCGGCTAAAGGTCAAGGTCAAACTTGAAAGTCAAAAATTGACTTAGAAAATGTTCTTAAATTTTAACATGTACTTGAATAATTCTGAAACTAGCGCAGGCATTTGCTTGAAACTTAAAAGATATATGAGGTGTGCCAAATAAGATATGCAGGTCAAGTTTCATTACTCTGTATTGCATTTTGACAAAGTTATGCCCCTTTTTAAGTCTTCAAATTTACATACAACCAATACTAGACAATATATTGTGTCTACTCTATAATTTCTATACTAATGGAAGGATTTTCTTCAAACTTTACTCAAATGTTCAACCAAACTGGGTGATGTGCAAAACCCATCTTACCCTTGTGCCAGATTAAGGTCAAGGCCACACTTGAAGGTCAAAAATTGACTTATAAATAAAATGTTTAATATATTGGGAAAATGAAAGGTTATTTGTAACTGTTTCGACCATGATTTGATAATATATATTTATACTATTACCTGTACAATTAATCTTTTTTTCACCAGAGATAATTTCTTTTTATGTATTTGTGCCACATAAGTTATTCCCTTAACCACCTTTCAAAGTGGTCTTCTGTCAAGGACATTGGTGGGGGTATGAATCGCATTCAGCGATAGTTCTAGTTATCACTTAACATTTTTGAGCAGGTTAAATACTCTAGCAAGACTATTTCCAGAATTATGTCCCCCTTGTACTTAGATTTTTTTTCGAGAAATTGGTATTTTTTACTCCAACTTCTTCATTCCTTATAGGATTTACTTTAAAATCCCACATCGTAATAATATGTTAAGGTTGTATAAACATAATTTCCTTACTAGGCAGGGAAACATAACACATTACTGTGATATAAACAAACTTAGAACTCAAAAGATTTAAGTTCATTTGTGTCATTCATTCACTGGTAAAATTGAATGGCCAATGGCCCATCAGAATGTTGCTGGGGTTCTAACCGGTAGGGGACTTATGGATTGCTTGCAATACTATGATAATTGCTTGTATTTTTCAATTATTGATAGAATGTCAATCTCCAGTGTTATTATACATAAACTTACAATTAAAAAATAACAATTGAATAGCAACTTCAGGGGTTTTTTTTACTATCAAATTGACACGATAGTCGGCGTCAATCCCCTCAGTAAATAGCCAAGTTTTTCCCCCCCAAAAAATCTATTTTTTCCTTTAAACTGGATCAGATTTAATATTTATATGGTTTAAAATATTAATTTAATATTGATATTAAAATATTAATTGTCTCCATTTTATCCAGGATAACCCACCAATTGTAGTCCAATATAACCAAAAACATTGCAGGAAACTGCAAGTACTGTCTCAACATGGAGGCTGCCATTTTTTTTTTTTGGCTATATCCTGTACTGAAAGGTACTGTTTCTGGATCAAAATATTGTCATTTTCTTGGTTATTTTTAGTAAAGTATTTTGTATTTCTTATTATGAAAATGAGTTAAAGTATGTCACAGATATACTATTATACCTATACTGGTTGGGGACCACCAAAACCGGACAACCACCAAACCCGGACGGCCCCGAAAATGCTTAATTTAGTATTTTCTTTGTTCAGTGGGTTGTCAGTCACTTTTTGTTTTAACAATAAATGCACGTTTTCTTCTATAATTTAGTAAATAAATTTAATTCAACCTCCATAAATAGTAATATTTTAATGTCTATTTTAAGAATGTTGCCGTTTTGAAGTTTGGGCATCAAGAAAGAATGCCTGATCTCATATACCAGCTATAATCATTTGCAAAGTAAACAATAGAATTTCCAAAACTTCAGCATTTGTTGCTGATATATTGTATATCATGTTAAAACTTAAAAATAAAAACATCCAAGCTTTTATATGAATTAAATCACGCCATGTACATATCTGTTTGGACACATGGTACTATAGTGTAGACAATTTAGGTAAATTTGGATACCCTCCTTGACGAGCCTCAGATATAAGTGAAATACAATCAGAAATAAACAAACTAGTTTGTTAGTTAGGAGAAGAACCTAGCTGTTTACTGTGTCAAATTTTTTAGGTCTCTGAGTTGGAAAGTATGAAATCTGTATGGAAAAATGTTCAAAAAGTGTCCGGTTGATGGTCCCCGACCAGTGCTGTATTAAATTTCAATACAAAAATGGAAGTATATAAACCATTCACCACCATACATATTAAGATGTTATCCTGCAAAGAATATTTTGCATGATGATAAAGTTTTTTAAGGGGAAAAAGATATGTTGTGACTCTCTACTATGTAGTTTAGTACATAGTATAAATAACGTCATAATTTTTCCCAAATGACTTTTTTTCGTTTATATTTATTCCCCTCCTTACCAGCGTCCAGCTCTTCCCCTTTTCTTAAACCCCCCCCCCCCCCCCCCTGAACTTACAATTCAAAAATAACAATAGCATTTTTCATTTTTTTATGTCTAAAAAACCCCAATAAATACGTATAATTGTCCCCGCCTTTTTTGAAGAAAAAAGGGGGATATAGAAATAGGCTCCGTCCGTCTGTCCGTCCGTCCGTCCGTCACACTTTCGTGTCCGGTCCATAACTTTATCATAAATGAAAGGAATTTGAAATAACTTTGGCACAAATGTTTATTATAATAGACGATGTGTCATGCGCAACAACCAGACCCTACCTCCAGGGTCAAGGTCACACTTGCTCATTCAAGGTCAACATTGCCTATTGAGGGTATATGTCGTGTCCGGTCCATAACTTTCTTATCTATGAAGGGATTTTGTAAAATACTTGCCATAATTGTTCACAATAATCAGATGATGTGTCATGCGCAAAACCAGTCACCTACCTTCAAGGTCAAGGTCACACTTGGAGGTCAAATATTAACATAGTCTGTTACAGGGTATATTTCGTGTCGGTCCATAACTTTGTCATTTATCAAAGGAATTTGAAATTACTTGGCACAAATGTTTTTGTTATAATAAGAGGATGTGTCATGCGCAACAACCAGACCCGTACCTTCAGGGTCAAGGTCGTACTTGCTCATTCAAGGTCAACATTGTCTATTTGAGGGTATATGTCGTGTCCGGTCCATAACTTTCTTATCTATGAAGGACTTTTGTAAATACTTGCCATAATTGTTCACAATAATCAGATGATGTGTCATGCGCAAAAACCGGTCACCTACCTCCAAGGTCAAGGTCACACTTGGAGGTCAAATACTTACATAGTCTGTTACAGGGTATTTTTTGTGTCCGGTCCATAACTTTTTCATGGATCAAAGGATTTTGAAAATACTTCGCACAAATAGTCACTATAATAAGAGGATGTGTCATGCACAACACCTGCATCCCTACCTTCAAGGTCAAGGTCACACTTAGAGGTCAAAAATTAACATAGTCTGTTATAGGATATATTTTGTGTCGAATCTAGAACTTCTTCATAGTTCAAGGGATTTTGGAATAACTTAGCACAAATAGTCACAATAATAAGCCAATATGTTAGGTACAAACACCTGCACCCCTACCTCTTAAGGTCAAGGTCACACTTAGAGGTCAAAGGTTAACAGAGTCTGTTATTTGGTATATTTTTTGTCCCGTCCATTACTTCTTCATAGATTAAGGGATTTTGAAAATACTTTGCACAAATAGTCACAATGATTAGATGATATGTCATGCGTAACATCTGTGTCCCTACCTCCAAGGTCAAGGTCACACTTAGAGGTCAAAGATTTACATAGTCTGTTATAGGGTATATTTTGTGTCCAATCTATAACTTCTTCATAGTTCAATGGATTTTGAAAATACTTGGCACAAATAGTCTCAATAATAAGACTTTATGTCATGCACAACACCTGCTCCCCTACCTCCAAGGTCAAGGTCACACTTAGAGGTCAAAGCTTAACATGATAAATCAAGGTGAGGTATAGTGATGGGGCTATGTCCGTCGTCGTGCGTCGTCAACAATTGGGTTGTTAACAGTCTAGCAGTCACAGTTTTGATTCATTGTCAAACTTTGTCAGAATATTTGTCTCAATGAAATACAGATCGAGTTCGAAGATTGGTCAGCTCCGGTCAAAAACTAGGTCACAGGAGCAAAAAAATAGAAAAAGCTTGTTAAACACTCTTACTGGCTGCAGTTTTGATCCAAATTTTCTGGAAATTTGTCAGAAAGGTTGTTTTGATGATTTCTAGGTCAAGTTCGAAGATGGGTCATCTCCGGTCAAAAACTAGGTCTCAGGAGCTAAAAAAAAAAAAAGCTTGTTAACACTCTAGTGGGTGCAGTTTTTGATCCAAATATTCTCGAAATATGTCAGGAAGGTTGTTTTGATGATTTCTAGGTCAAGATCGAAGATGGGTCATCTCCGGTCAAAAACTAGGTCACAGGAGCTAAAAATAGAAAAAGCTTGTTAACACTCTGTGGCTGCAGTTTTGATCCAAATATTCTGGAAATTTGTGAGGAAGGTTGTTTTGATGATTTCTAGGTCAAGTTCGAAGATAAATCATCTCCGGTCTAAAACTAGGTCACATGAGCTAAAAATAGAAAAAAAGTTTGTTAACACTCTAGTGGCTGCAGTTTTGATCCAAATATCCTGGAAATTTGTCAGAAAGGTTGTTCTGATGATTTCTAGGTCAAGTTCGAAGATGGGTTATCTTCGGTCAAAAACTAGGTCACATGAGCTAAAAATAGAATAAGTTTGTTAACACTCTAGTGGCTGCAGTTTTGATCCAAATATCCTGGAAATTTGTCAGAAAGGTTGTTTTGATGATTTCTATGTCAAGTTCGAAGATGGGGTTATCTTCGGTCAAAAACTAGGTCACAGGAGCTAAAAATAGAAAAATCTTTTTAACACTGTAGTGGCTGCAGTTTTTGATCCAGATATTCTGGAAATTTGTCAGGAAGGTTTGTTTTGATGGTTACTAGATCAAGTTCAAAGATGGATCATCGCCGGTCAAAAACTAGGTCACTGGAGCTAAAAATAGAAAAAGTTTGTTAACACTCTAGTGGCTGCAGTTTTGATCCAAATATCCTGGAAATTTGTCAGAAAGGTTGTTTTGATGATTTCTAGGTCAAGTTCGAAGATGGGTTATCTTCGGTCAAAAACTAGGTCACATGAGCTAAAAATAGAATAATAATATAATAATATAATATATAATAATAATAAATACCACATTTATATAGCGCCCTTTTCATTAAAATGTTCAAAGGCGCTTTACATCAATCATATATGTCTAAAACAATATAAATGAACAGGATTATGAACATTAAAAATATATTTTGCATTAACTAATTAAAGTATAAATTATGGAATTATTTTTACATATTAATACAATATAACTTAAAGATCCTTAAAACTCACTTTACAATATTATTGTCATACATTAAAATTGTCTTCAATATATAAATGTGTAAGAAATAATGTGCCTTTTAACATAAACTCATAAATAAATATTAAAAGCTACTTTAAATGCATATTGATGATTTTCATTGTTTTGTTGTCATACTTTACAACAGAAAATATATGAACGATTGATAAAAGAATGAATACAGCGACATCAGACTAAAAGAATATTGAACCTAACGAACCTGGATAGCATGAGTACTGCTACACCAAGTCCAGTACCGAGGAGTCAGATACCTCCCCACAGCGCATGCAGACCCCCAGGATGACATCACTATTATCACCACAGGAGGAAAGGGCCACGCCCCACACCTTAACACTAAACATTCTTGAAATCTGACCCCTCTGCATTCACGAGCCATATATTATAT
>NW_026863432.1:0-26067 GCF_026571515.1 Ruditapes philippinarum
AGCCTAAGGAAAAACGTAAAAAGCACAAATCTCGTGGCAAGGAGTTAACAAAATATAAAGAATTTTTCCCGCCATATATCTAAATTGTAAATAACATGAAAATCACGAATCTCATGGCAAGGAGTTTACAAAATATAAAGATTTTTTCCCGCCATATATCTAAATTGTAAATAACATGAAAATCACGAATCTCATGGCAAGGAGCAAAATACATAAAAAGCACAACCCCGTGATAAGGAGTTTCCAAAATATAAAGAATTTTCCCGCCATTTACTAAAATTGTAAATAACATGAAAATAATGAATTTCATGGCAAGGAGCAAAAAACAGAAAATAAAATATTTTTACCGCTTAAATAGTAAATTATCTAATAATATCGTGATATTCACGACAATGATGACTAAATGGTCCCCGTACACTAACTTTTACCTCTCTATGTGACCTTGACTTTTTTAGCAGGGACCTGGATTATGTGCGAAATACTTAGCTTCACAATGGTAGTCGTGATAAGATAATGACCATTTGTGTGTCAATTCCTCAATAAATGATGATAAAATTGTCAGGATACACATTTTCATATTTTTATCTGAGCTTTGACCCCTATGTGTGACCTTGACCTTGGCGCAGGGACCTAAGTTTTGAACGTGACACCCCGCCTCACAATGGTAAACATTTGTGCAAATGCATATTTTTACAGTTTAAACAGAGAGATCGTAGTATATAATAATTTCAATTTCATTAGTATCAGAATCACTACGTATTACGATGCACTGAATACACTTAGTTAGTAAGCTCGTTGCAGATTAGTTATAATTGCCCTGATGCCCCATCCCCCATCATGGATGTAACAAAAAGCTTTTCATTCTGCAACAGATGGTGTTTTCATATTCTTCTTCTGCAAATGTAGAACGTTCATTGTTGAGTACGTTCAAAAAGTCATTTGCAAAATTTCGTTATGCAAGCTTTAACACATTTTATAACAATATACTTTACCTGTCGCTGCTGAAACATATTTGTTACGCGGACATGTTCTTCTTTTTCGTCCTCGCTTATTTTATAATACTTGATAAGCCATTATTTAATGCAAAAGAATAAAATGGCGTAACACATTTTCCTTATATTAACGAAACATTGCATGTCTTATCAAGCTGTTTATCTACTTGAAACAAATACTTTTTGTTCCATATTAAGCATTTAATTAATAATTTATGTTCTTCTTATTGTATATGTACTCTAAATTTCGCTTACCAAATATCTTTGATACAAAGTTGTTATTCAGTGAACTGCAAAACATTATGGTTCTTATCTATTCAATTCTTTTTCTATCCATACTCCATGTACCACCTTAAAGAATATAGATGCCTACAACCTTGTATTTTTTTCTGAGTTCAGGGCATAACACAAATCAACACCTGTTTTTATGACATTGTTGTATTTCATTGTTGATCATAACAGTTATGTACCATAGCTAGACATTAATGGTCATTTGGTACAAATATGTTTTAGTTAATGATATTAAGGGGATTCGTCGTGTTTGGATGAATTTACATTTGGATATCTCAAGCGAAAACAGATGTTTTTATTAACTAAGCCAGATTTTGATTTTGTCACAGTTTTTTGCATGCAATAAATACTATCTAAATATTATATATTCTGTGCACTGTTATTGTCAAATTTTGAAACATATTTTGATCAAAAGTAAAGGTTCTACAAATCTTATCTGGTATTTTATTGTTATTATTATTGGACAGAAATGCAGAATTTATAAATTATGAAGAGTTTTTTAACATCCTTTTGAAACTATATGTCGGTATTATTAAGAATACAGAAAGAGTGTACGACGGTCTGATTAATGCTTCTTAGTAGAACATTTTGGTGAATACCACAGTTTCTTTTAAGTAACGCTCTACATGAAGGTAATTGTTATTCTCTAAGAATTTATTATATAATATGCTAAACGTTACGTTGATAAAAACCTTTCTATTAAACCTGTCAGTTATAGCGCCTTGATTGTACCAAACATATGCGTAATAGGCATGTTATAACTGTTTCATAAATTAATTACGTCATTATCAATAAAGGATGTTATAAGTCTATATTTACCTGGATGTTGTTATGCACAATATAATTTAAACGGTCACGTTATATCATAAAGTTAGCAGACATGATGTCCATACCATGCCAGTTTGAGAATTTCATTTTGTGAGATTGTTCGTTGGCTATTAACTTTCCTAAGACAAAAAATAAAGGTAAATGTTGTGAAAATAATGTGTTCGGAAGATTCTTGTTAAAAAAGTAAAATTCATGAAAAGTGTTTACTAAATTTATTTAATATAAATGTAGTCAGATAATTACAATATCTAATCATTTTATGTATGATAATGTAAAATGATGTATACAACTACAATTTCCTTATTTGAACTTATATTCATTGTATATTTACATACAATGTAGTATAATACATGTATTATAGGTCAACTTGTGCACAATAAAACTAATAAAATTGTAAAATATCAATCAATCAAAATTTGTTTCGTTTTGCGTTTGTCTGTTGCTGCATACCAATGACTTATGTTACGTGGCTTTTTAATACGTTTTTCCTTTTTTACAAACGTAATGTCAGTGTATTCATAATGTCACAAGTATTTTACTCAGTAAATGATAAATTTACCATAGTCACATTATTTAATTTGAAACAAGGATATGGCAACTACTCGTTGAGACTGCTTTGAAGGTTACGATAAGTCTTGCATTGTTTTTTCAATTATGTTAATTCTGTATAACGCTCTTACGAATGTCATAATGTAAATGCATAGATATCCCTTTTATATAAATTGCATAGAGGATATTTGTTTGTTTTGCATGTAAGATTGAAATATAATTTCACTGAGTGAACACCAGATGCCATATTTTCACGAGTGGCGTAGCCACGAGTGAAAATATAATAGCTGGTGTTCACGAATGAAATATATTTCAATCTTATATGTAAAACAAATAAATTTTCTTTTTATTTCATGCTTTTTAAGTGATTTTAAGTATTTTTTACTGATTTTGCCGCGTAACGTCGCGCATTCTCCTTTGTGACGTCATCACATCATGACGTCACATCATTAATTTTGAAATATAGTTCTGTTAAATTTTGTCTAATTTTGTTTCATTTTTAACATGATGTATGGTGACATTGACTTTCTTTTCCTAAAGAAGCAAAATTTACGCATGACAGCATTTATTTCTGCCTGTTATTCCATTTCGTTATGATTTTCTATTCATCCGCATTTAGATATAGTCCGGCTACAGTGAAAATTATATTTTATAAATTTCACTAGTGGTTTATCAGAATATAATCATCTGATATATTACAATAAAACACTGGAAAGCATGAAATAAAGCTATATAATTATGATGTTTCAAATATGTTCCCACTATAAATTACAAAATCAAGAAATAGCGCGATTTAATTTTTAAAATACTATTGAACATAACCATACATTATTATCTCATTATGTAAGTCAGGAGTGGTCGAGGGGTTAGAGTCGATGACTTATAATCCAGTTACCTCTCTGGCGTGGGTTCGATCCCCGGGAGATGCTTTGGTAGTTTAGCGCGGAGGAAGGTAGTCTAGTACTGGTGTAACTCTCCAGGAACGATGGTTAGGAAACTACCCGCCTATATGACTGAAATACTGTTGGAAAAAGGCGTAAAATGAAACAAACAAACAAATGTAAGACAGGATCGCACACTCATGACAATGAAGACAATATGCCTGTCCAATTGATTTATACGGATTTCTTTTTCTTTGTTGTCCGTACCCGTAGCTGAACAGGTTCCCTACCTCGAACTTCGGACATTGGCGAGGAGAAAACTCTCCGCGACAAGTGATCTCAGACATTGAGACGAATGGTGGTTTGTCTCACTGCTGAAATGAGGTGAGGTTAGTTGTTGATCACTAGCAAAGATATTGCTTATTAATGGTTAGTTATCCAGAATAGCCGGTTAAATCAATCGGTAGTTGAGATATAACCGAAAATAGATATAATCGGCGAAAACAAACAGAAAAGAAACAAAAACAAACAAAAAACCCATTAAATATACTATAATTTTACTCCAAATTGTAACACGACATATATTAGAAAGTGTGTAATTATGTTTATCATTTTACTGACCTTACTTCACCATTGTGTATACCCCGTAACACATAATTATGTACAGATAGATATAGTTACTGTTATAGTCTGATTTTTTTGACCTGTCAATTATGAATACATTAAAGCACTCATTTAAATATTCGATCCCACTTCGGTTTTGTCCGTTTATTTTACGAGAATAAATATGGAGTATATATAACTAACGTTGGAAAACTGCCACTAGCTTAATGAAGGATTCTCGTAACATCCGTAATAGCGCAGTCGGTTAAGTGATTACCTAATGCATGAGAGGTTCGAGGTTCTATCCTTTCTTTTAAACTTATTCTTTCTTTATTTTTAAGTATATTTTAATGAAAATGGCCAAGCGCTTGCAAAATTTTCTACACGGATATGAACACGACTGAATTGTCACATTTTGTATGTAATAGAAAGAGCATCGAAACACGAGGCTATCTGATTTGTATGAGGGGACGTAGCCCCGAGTGTTAATCAGATTACCGAATCTTTTGATGTTCTTTCTATTTTGTATCATAGTCAAATATAAAAACACGTTCCCTGTTGTCACAATATGAAACCCCGGGAAAAAGTAACCAATGAACGAGCATCTGAATATGATATTTCTGTCGCTTGCCCTTTGTCTTCCGTCACAATAAGTAAACCCCAACAAAAATGAGCCAATCAATTGGCATGCTCTGGAGTGCGGGTAACTAATACCTGCACTCCAGTTAACGCACTGTGTATGTATATGTATACGATGAACTCTGACACATTTTCAACAGAAAGGTCCTCAAACTATGATACAATGTATTTTACGGTACTGAAATTACATTTATTGATTTTAATCCGAATGAATATTCAGTATTAATTC
Organism: Ruditapes philippinarum; assembly: GCF_026571515.1. Lineage (NCBI taxonomy): Eukaryota > Metazoa > Mollusca > Bivalvia > Venerida > Veneridae > Ruditapes > Ruditapes philippinarum. The sequence continues at coordinate 5,013 of NW_026863432.1, forward strand.
TTAAACAATGTTATATACAAAAGTATAGTATTTACAAAAAAGTGAAAAACATATTAAAAACGGAACAACCATAACTTCAAAAATGTTGAAAATAGTTATGAATACGAAAACAAGAGGGCCATGATGGCCCTAGATCGCTCACCTGAGTTATCAAACTAATCCAAACAATTACCTAGACAAGCATTCTGACCAAGTCTCATGACAGGTGAGTCAAAAATGTGACCACTACAGTGTTAACAAGGATTACCCATATTTGAGCAGTGCGACCTAGTTTTTTACCCAGGTGACACATATTCAAACTTGACCTAGAAATCATCAAAACAAATTTTCAGACCAATTTCCAGGATACTTGGATCAAAACAGTAGCAACTAGAGTGTTAACAAGATTTTTCTATTTTTAGCTCCGGTGACCTAGTTTCACATGCGATTTCGACCTCATCCAAGCAATTACCTAGACAAGCATCCTGACCAAGTTTGATGATAATTGAGTCGAAAATGTGACCACTAGAATGTCAAGGTTTTTCCATATTTGGGCGGTGTGACCTAGTTTTTCATCCAAGATGACAAATGTTCGATCTTGACTTAGAAATCATCAAAACAAACTTTCAGACCAATTAACAGAATATTTGGATCACAACAGTAGCCACTAGAGTGTTAACAAGATTTTTCTATTTTTAGCTCCTGTGACTTAGTTTTTCATCCGAGATGTCCCATGTTCGATTTATTCCCAGCAATGACCTAGACAAGTTTCCTGACCAAGTTTGATGACAATTGAGTCAAAATTGTGACCACTAGAGTGTTAACAAGGTTTTTCTATTTTTAGCTCCTGTGACCTAGTTTTTCATCCGAGATGACCCATGTTCAAACTCATCCGAGCTATCACCTAGACAAGCATCTTGATCAAGTTTGATGATGATTGATACAAAAATGTGACCGCTAGAGTGTTAACAATGTTTTTCTATTTTTAGCTCCGGTGACCTACGTTTTCATCCGAGATGACCCATGTTCAAACTCATCCGAGCTATCACCTAGACAAACATCTTGACCAAGTTTGATGATGACTGATGCAAAAATGTGACCGCTAGAGTGTTAACAAGGTTTTTCTATTTTTAGCTCCGGTGACCTACTTTTTCATCCGAGATGACCCATGTTCGAACTCATCCGAGCTATCACCAAGACAAGCATCGTGACCATGTTTGATGATGATTGATGCAAAAATGTGACCGCTAGAGTGTTAACAAGGTTTTTCTATTTATAGCTCCGGTGACCTAGTTTTTCATCCGAGATGACCCATATTCGAACTCATCCGAGCTATTATCTAAACAAGCATCCTGACAAAGTTTGATGATGATTGGGTCAAAAATGTGACCACTAGAGTGTTCACAAGGTTTTTCTATTTTTAGCTCCTGTGACCTAGTTTTTTATCAGAGATGACCCATGTTCGAACTCATCCAAGCAATTGACTAGACAAGCATTCTGACCTAGTTTGATGATGATTGGTTAAAAATGTGACCACTAGAGTGTTCACAAGCTTTTTCTATTTATAGCTCCTGTGACCTACTTTTTCATCCGAGATGATCCATGTTCGAACTCATCCGAGCTATCACATAGACAAACATCCTGACCAAGTTTGATGATGATTGGGTCAAAAATGTGACCTCTAGAGTGTTCACAAGGTTTTTCTATTTTTAGCTCTTGTGACCTAGTTTTTCATCCGAGATGAGCCATGTTCGAACTCATCCGAGCTTTCAACTAGATAAGCATCCTGACCAAGTTTGATGATGATTGAGGCAAAAATGCGACTGCTAGAGTGTTCACAAGCAATTGTTGGCGTACGACGGACGACGGACATTCACCGATCGCCACCTTTCGACGTTCATTACGACGGGGCATCACCAGAGTGACCATGAAACTTCAGAACATTTACATGTTTGCATCTAGATTTCTTTTCGTGTCTTAAATATATTTTGGTTGAATAGTAAAAATATAGACATCCGTTTTCATCAGAAGTTTGGCAATTGAAAGGGAATAATTATGTATGCAGACGATTAAAGCATGCAATAAAGGATTATTTAACAAATTTAATAAGCTAAGCATGACAGGTGTGGTAGACTGATGTGGGATATCATCGTTATTTCGTAAATACACATTGTCAAAAACCATGTGAAGAATATTTTGGATAGGATCAGATTTTATATATCATAACCGTATAAATGGGTTTGCGTTTATATTTTGAAATGAAACACAACTCATTGAATGTTTATGACTGGTAGATACTATCATTTGCCTAAAGAATAAAAGAAAAATAACTTCTCAAGTACATTTACATCTTGCAATGTATGGACAGTTAAGTTACTGTTATTCTTGGTTCAATTTTGTAACAGATTTACTTGAAAGTTTTAGATCCTTACATTTTTTGTATTTGTTCGGGTAATAAAATAAATAATACGTGAGTTTGCGAGTTTCCTCGGGATTATATTTCTATAGTTACCCACAAACCTATATGTAATTCATATACCGAGACTTGTTTTCGTCATGCTAGCAGGCAGCAAAGTTATATAATCAAATGCTTACATTATAAGGATGTATAATTAAGCATGCTACAATATAGACGTGTACTTAGTTCGGAACAATGGTTTTCTAAGTGCGGCTTAATTAAGTATCATCAATAACATCGTCGTGCATCCATTGTTGCATTCTCCCATGGCACAAAAGTCTGTTTTACAAGATGTTTCAAGACGCGCTTGGCAGCATAATTATATTGATTAACAAAAACAGTTTAATATTTTTGTCTGGCAAAATGTTGCTACAAACGGTAATTCACACTTAAGTTTATAAGGTTATCAAATACTACTCAATTATATCAGTATTTAATACGTTATGAATCTTTGTCATAAATCTCTCATATACTAGAAGACTATAAAATGATAGGTGTTAGAATTATAATAAAATATCAGCGGGATATAAGATTAAGTATATATAGGATTCGCTGTAAGGCACTCTTCTTACAAAGATTCAAGCGGAAAGTTAAATTAGGAAATTTCTATGCTCTTTTGCCATTCAGTACATTAAATGTATTTCACATAGTGTCATAGAAAATGTCAGAATTAGTTATTAATTTTCTTCAGGTCTGTAGTGTTAAAAAAATCCAATTTATCCAATTTATCAACAACATACAATAAATAAATAAACATGTGTAGCACCGTATACAACTATTATTTCTATGGTGAATGTGACACGGAAAATTATAACATAAAACTTGAATGTCAAATTTGACATAAATTGTTTTCCATTTAATGTGTGTACTCGTATCATAATTTCAATATACAAAGAATAAATTATGCTTCAGACACTAGTGAAACTCATTTAGAGCATAATAAAGTGTGCCGATACCAGGAATTTAGAGCTCTTAAACTTCAAAGGAAAATCACCAGAGTAATATGATAAACTGTGGTCGATTGGTATATAATTGTGACAATGAAGATAATTAAATTAATAGTTGTATTTTTCCTTTTGTTTTGTACCCATAATTACGAATCAGAAATTAAGTTCGGAAATTTAATGCAATCCAGTGTAGCGAGAAATAAAAACGCCAGCGCCAACAAAAGAACAAAAATATACTCAATATATTCGCTTTAATTTATTTCTATTATTATCTACAATTTTTACGATAATACATCTCATATTAGTTGCAGCAAAGGTAGACGTATAACGTTTTGTCGATTTTTCAATGACACCAACGGAAATACCGATATACATTTCACGTTATTTTCTGAGAGTACCAGAAAAGTTCATTTAAGAAAATCTACTGAGGCTATCAGAAAAGTCCGGCATTGTGTTTGTATCTCTTGTGTTTGTGTCTCTTTTGGTATTTGCAAGCACGGTTTCCGGGATCCTCACATTATCGGTGGTCAATTGTCACTCAGAATATGCTAATGTATGAAAAAAATAAACGTACCAAAGGAAATGAAAATTTGATTTTGATAGACGTGTAAAATATTTTTGTTGGAAACCATGGTCAGCAAGACTACTTAAAATCATTAAAGACTTGAGACGTATCATATTGATAATATTATATTACCATTTTTACAAAGGCCAATTCGAATTAAATTCGTAATTCTTAAAAAGTCAACGAAATTCTTCTTAAATTTATCCATGTAAATTTTACAGGTATTCATCATATTCACAGATAACCATCGACCAAAACATCTTTTCATACCGCGAACACAAAATAGCTAAATCATTTATTTATAGAGACTCAATTTAACCGAGTATGCGGTCTTCATATAATATCGATTCGATTACAATGTTTCAAAGGAATCGTCCCATTCTAGAGTTTTATCATGAAAAAAACATTTTTAAGAAGGAAAAGAAAGGTATTTGGTATATTGTATTACTATGACATTACAAAATAATGTTTTTTTAATAAAGTAATTATTATTGAAGTAAATAAATGCTTTCTTGTTGGGATCTCTTTACTGACACAACATAATTTTGCTGTTCATGTGACTGATAATTGAATATCTATCTTATCGTATTATATATTGAAGTCAACATAACTCTTTGTTTACATTTTGCTATTTTATGACAAATTATTTCTAATTTATTGTTATTTTCTTCATGTAATAATCATTTAACATACTCTGAAACCCTTACTTTAATGTTATAAAACTCTGTTCGTCTGTTCTAAAGAAGTAAAAACGTATTCGTTTCATGGACATAATGTGCCTTAAATAAATAATATAAACATGTTCTTATATATCTACCTCATGAAAGACACAAATCAAAATCATTTTCCAAAAATGTATATGTTGTATTACGCATTCGTCTTCTGTACCAACATAATTCTGAGATCGATTTGACTTCTTACAAAATTTACAGGGAAGAAATGAATATTAGAAGGAATTTCATTGGTCATTTTAAAATTAGGGATCTTCCTGAAACGTATACACGATTTTTTTTAAATCAATCTAAAGGAGTATCGGAAACACACTTTCTAGTTAAATTTCTCGGATATTTGAGATCTGTGAACTTCCAATATGTTTTTTTCACTGCTTTAAAAATTTTCATTAATTTTCTATTGAATATCTTATTCAACATAAGAATTTACCGAGTTTTTAATGGGATTCTAAAATGAAGAAACGACCAATAACGTCCACGATCCAGGAAAAAACATGTGCATACCGAACTATTAAAAGCAGTTTTACCTCGTCCGAGAATACTTCATGTCTGCAGCTTTTCAGGCTTATTCTAAAACATTTTGCCATACGTATATGTTGATTTTACATCCAATAAAACCTTGTGTTTTATTTAGGTGTTGGTGAAACTAGGAAACTTTCATGTTCTTGTGTAACATGTAATTGCTTTACAACATCAAAAGTAATATAAGAAAACCGTTAATTTACTGGTGACCATAATGTCAATACACTGTGATTTAAGATTAAGATCAGATTGTGCGCTGTAATTAAATTCCTCAATTTACGTTATTGTGATCAATTAAGGTACAAATTTCACCTTTACTGCAGCAGAAATTCATCATACATGTACATAATGATTGACAATATGGAAGTAATAATAACCCGAGAAAAAATGAATAGCACCTGCTGTGTCCCTGTATTTCATATCAAATTTTATTGCAATTAACTTGTCAAAAAGGAATACGATTTTCATGTCAGAGACAAATTAAATAGTTTAGGATTTTATTAGACTTAAATACATGTGTCATAGGTTGCCAACACATTTAATTTGCTGCTGAAGACCTGGTATTCGAGAATTTGGCATTTTTTGTCTTTTTATCGATAGAATGTACCTTAACCCACATGTTGTTTGATCCTATTAACATTTCAATAATAATTATGGTAAGAACATTGTACATCATAACGATTTTAAGCAATCAGACTCATGTCCCTTATGTCATTTCAACCAATTTAGCATTTTTAAGTCTAATAAAATCTAAAATGAATATCTTGGCGTGTTATTTTGCATTCACAACCCCGTTTTTATAAACAGGAGGCATATTAAACATGAGCTGTAAAACAATAAAGATTGTCGGGTAAATTTAGATTATTGTACTCTGAAAGCACACTGAATTAATGTCACCATCAGTAACGGATGAATGTTGTTATTGCCAGAAATAAACGACAATAAAAAATCATTTCTTTGTGTAACATTTTTGGTATATGAAGGACCCAATCTAAATATGTGTTCATTGATTTTAAATTGTTATTACTCAAACAGACACTGAAGCGGAATTTGAAAACACGAAAAGGTCCTCTTAACCGCATATATGATACAAATTAGTATTCAGATACAGTTAGGCGAAGCAATATGATTGACAAGAGCATGTTGAATTTCACTAGTATTACAATGTTTACGAGGGGACGTTAGCTGTAAAACACGGACTAAAGGTAACTCTATCTTCTATTTCCATGGCAAAATACAATACGTGATAATTATCTTTTCCCTGGATTATTTTGTTGACATTATATTTTCTTGTCACAGCTATATATGGCATTCAGGCGTCTAATGTCATACTAGCAATATATTTGATACATTCTTGTACTCACATGATTTGTACTTACCATTCACCACTATCACTAACTTAAATAATATGATCAAATTAAAATGTTTACATAATATGATTGGTTTTAACAAAGTCAGTGCGAAACAATCTTTATGTCTTCTTGACGTTTGTGTCCCATTTCCTGGTGCAAAATACTTCCAATGTTTCTATTTGTTTTACATTTTAATTATATGACCTACTACTGGTGTTATTATAAAAGAAGATATGGAACAATAACTGGCATTTCAAATAAAAAGCTATTGTTTAGTAATATGTCGAGCAAACTCATAAACATGTTTTATTGCTTTTTAACACAGACGGTAACAGTAACAAAACAATTATTACAATTTGATGTTTAATGTTCCTGGCAATTAAATGATAGTTAAATCAGATACAAAAAACTCTTCTCGTTATTCATTTCCCGACAGTAGAATGTTAATACAATGGGTGCCATGGTTTTCCTTGTAAATGATTTATGTAATTTTGACTTTTGACATTGGTACAAAAAAGATATCTAAACAACATTTAAACTATTTTTTCTAATGATATAAATATTCCAATGTATGTTTGAATTATTTTCACCCTTTTTATCGTTTTGAATTATCTTCGTATGTGTTGTAATTACATAACATTCCTTCGTTGATCAATGTTAGAGAGATAGATACCTGTCTATTTATATAAACCTATAGTGTCAGATTATATGCTTAATGGTTTAACAAAACTCATAAGTTGGACCAGTTTAATGTTTGTGTGATATTCAGAGACAAAAATGTTCACACAAAAATATGGAAAAGACTAAATTGACTTGAAGCGTGTTGAAGCGGATCACCCAATGTTTGTCCTAAATGTCAGTATGTGTAATAACTATGCTGAAAGAGGAATTTCACATAAGCTTGTTTCCCACCTTTGTTATTTATGAAACTCGACATAATGTTGTTAATAATGCTTTTATTAATGCTTTCAGAAAGAAATTAGGCAATCTCATTATTTTTACACTCATGGCAACATATCCTAGAGATCATTTAACCTTCCAAATATACGTTTGATTAATCTATTTTAATGCATACTGTCGGAAAGACACTTCATAATGCAATTTGAGAAACTTTATTGCCTTAATTTCCAAGGTATATATGAATGACATAATATATGTATGCACGAAGCAAGTAGTTGCTAATACGTTCACTATTGTAAGCTTATCACATGTGAGACAGCAAATCACACAGATTTTGTAAAGCTAAATCACGAAATGAGCAACGTTTGAACGTTTGAGTTGTTTCGGATTTAATTGTTTTATTTATTTATTTATTTTTGTTGTTGTTGTTGTTGTTGTTGTTGCGATATCAACTTAATGTACTTTACTTTTATTTCGCTAGACGTTTATCAGAACTTGTATATTCAGAAACTTCTCTTAACAGTTTTATTTTTCTCTATAACTTATAAAGAAAGACAAATTTCAGCAACTTTGTTACATGGAAAATATTATGAAATTCAAAATAATCAAATTGAAAAAAGAAATTATGTTTTACTTTCTTTATTATCCAGCTAAATAAAAACATTGTATACATTTTACAAATTTACATACATATTTCAGATTACTTGTAAGAATAAAAAATGGTACATCAGGAAAAAAAGTTTTATAGAGAATAAGTAAACTTAAACTGATTTAATGAAAAGTTTATAAAGATTGTAATCATGGAAATGTAATCTAGAGCATGATATATGTTTTTTAAAAGTATTTTTCGATATGTTTTCATTCATCAAAAAGAAACGTTTCTAAGAAGTATGTGAAAGTAATATTAAAAATCATCAAATTAAATAATTTTTTTATTCATTTCATCACATAAAAGTATCTCAGGCTTTTAAACTGACCAGACAACAAGACATTTGGAACGGATATTACATATTTATTGAAGTAAATAACTGTTGAATGAAAGTAACTATATGTGGAAGACGACCTTTGTGGCACATGAAAATATAGCTTCGTTTGTAATAATTTATACGGAACTACACTTTTATGGGATCGCACTTTATTTGTATGATATCTTGTACGCTATATGATTGCAAAACATTTAAACGATAAATGAGTTGATGTTTAAAAATGTCAAAGTCCGATGATAGCATATTTGCCTCAGATCTCATATAAACAAGATAATTTTCTACTTGTTATGTGAGGCAATTTAAGAAATAAACAAATTAATTATAATCAGCGTAATCACGTAAACTGGGGTTTACTGAGACGTCGTGATAGATTTTAATAACAGCAACAACAATAACAACAACAACAACAACCGATTTTCAATAGGAAAACAAACGTTCATTAGACGATTATGGAATCACATTCGACCTGCAATAAGACATAAATCGATATCTTTCCTTCTAGTATTGGCAGAACGATAGAGAAACAATAAATAAACAATTGCATTTTAAAGTCATAAAACAAGCCATGCACGGACATGCCCCATAAAATGCTAAACGAAAACGTTTTAAACAGTTTACTTTATACGATTAATAAAAAAAACTACTTATAATTACCGGTATACGCTATAAATCTGTGCTTAAAAAAAGAAGATAATACCTTGTACATTCGTAAACTCAAATACTTACCGCGGATTTTCATACTTTCAAAATGCTTATTTTAAACATATTTAATGATTAACAACAGTTATATTTAGTTTTTGTCTTAATGGCACACGCATTTTATTTTACTTGGGGACCATATTCCGCTTTTCACGGAATGGCACTAACGTGTCACATTGAAAGTTCCACGATAACCGCAATATGAACGCATCTGCGGATGTTTCAAAGTTCAAAATGTTATAAGTTGAATTGTGCTTGAGCCGGTGCTAGAGGGCGTGGACGGTAGTTTGCGCTTGACAGTACCGTCCATGAACAGACTCAATCAAACCGAGCCTGCAACATTTTCAATTTTGTCGTGTTGGGATTTCTTAAGGTATTCTTATAAATTTTTATCATCTATCATTATAAATCGTGCAATCGTAGAAATTATTGCCTTCTAAATTTACTTAATAAATAAACATACAATATTAATGCATTCATTTATGCCTATAAGCACTGTAATTATACAGTTTACAATAGGAGACATATGTATCACCAGGAAACACATAATTGATAATCAATGTATATATAATTAGTAACAATGTAATCAACTCATTTTTTACATTTTATGTTTGCTGTTGGCTTTTGTATATGTAAATGTATATTATTGGCGTTTAAGATATTAGCTCTTATTTGCAAAACAAAGGAATTCTCATCATATAAAAATGCAATCAACTATTCTTGGAGTAGTGTTTAGTTGGTTCTCTTAAAACAAATAACATACATGAAATATGACGTATTTCTGGTTTACTTCATACCTGCATGTATTACCTTTTTAGCAGTTGATATAACTTAGATATATTTTCTGCAATAAACATTGCCAATACAAAAACGTTTCCATTAACATCCAAGTGAAGCAACATTTTTTGCAACATTTTTCTTTTTGCGTTTGTTTTTGTCCGCTTTTGTGCGCAATTAAATGGCATACCAGCCGAATATTGGTGGTCATAGACGTTATCATAGTTAATCCTTTAGAACACAGATGTAATAAAATATAAATATAAGTCACAATAATTTATGAGTGTCAAAATATTTTTTAAACATAAGAATACTAGTATTTTATTAACCTTGGCATGGTTTTAATGTTCTTTATAAAATGTAAGTGATACCTTAACGATCTTTCTTCGTAAAATCTTTTTTTCTGGAAAGATAGGAACTGCAACGATGACTAAGTCCTGTAAAATACAGGCGTTGCCATCGTAGCAGGCAAAACAACAGCTAATGTGAAACATTTATTATAACAGTGTGGGATGATAACACCCCGTTGTTATCTTAATTATCTTTAGTTTGTGTTTCGTTATCCGGAATGCAATAAAGTTGATATTCCTGATAGATGTACCCTACACACATTTAATCATAAATCTAATGATGTTACATACGTTCAGTTAATAAAGGATTATGGAACAAGGGGAATGCGCAACTGCAAATAAGCATGCGTTTATTTTTAAATAAAAATGTGTACAATTGAATACCTTCCTATTAATTAATGACCTTTTACCTCGATAACGTCAACGTCACTGGCAAACGTTAGGAATATATATTTTTGTATCAGCCCGACATTGTACCTGTAAGACAGTTATGCACTTTAAGTTTCATTGATGTATTTTTTTTTAATAAACATTTGTATGCTCGTTAAAGCTATATATCATATATTATGTTCTGTTGCTGTACAAATATTTCACTTTACTCAATCAACGGATGAGTTATCATGCCAGAAAATTAACAAAATAGTTCCTAATTGTTTGTAGATCATAATAAGATTTTTTTAAATTTCTTACAATACATGTTGAATCAAGTTGTTATATAAACATTACTAAAAATAAAGTAAATAATGGCGGTGTTCTTTCTACAGGTATCTATGTCGATGCTTTTAAATTAATTATGTAAGAACCAAATATGTTGCATTTGCTTTATCTGAGTGCGAATTTAAACGTATTTCGTTTGAAAGATGTATAGAGTACAAAAATCTATACTTATTGATGTTAATTATAATTACAGCATTTTCATACGATTGCATAAACTGACATGGTCAGTTCATGTTTAAATTTGACTATTAACTACTGAAGGACACTTCTTGAAAACTATTGGATGAATGCAGAAAGTATCACTCGTATACTTTATTAAACATTAAGAATATATTTAAAAAAAGTTTAATACGAGGATAAGCGTACGAATATAAGTTAATAAAAAAATTGCGGTAAGAAAAGTAGAAGCATATGAATCATGTTATGCCAAGTTAAATTTATGGCACATTTACGATTTATCGACCTCATAGCTTACAATTTGCGAAATCTCGCTGTGCGACTTTCATGCGTTTCTATATTTCAAGATATAGATAATATTCATATGTTTTCAAACAGTTATTATGTGTTTCTATACAAAACTTTTATTACCATCATAAACAATTTTCTAACAACTTGCATGATTTACGATTTATTGACTCATGAAATCTATACTAGGTGTTTATTACGATACTATTCACATAGCAATTTTTTATTGTACGGTATTTCACCGAAAATTTGCCTTCAATCGATACTATTTCAATATATTCAAACAATTTTTAGTTACTTCAGTACAGACACACAATTATGAAGTGGAAAATATTTTAATGAAACTTGAAATATGGATAGATGACTTAAAATCAAAGATCAATATGACATTAAACCACCATTTACATTGACATTGAATGTACAATAATTGTAATTTCACCGTTACATAATTTACAGAATAATACGATCTTATACATTTTCATAATCAATGCAATCATTTCCCCTGATATGTTTAAATCATTATATTTCATTCATTGATATTCAAAAAATATTTAACTATGCTCAGATTTAGGATTTACTTATGCCAATCAAACGTTGATATAGAGTAAAATCGACTTGCCTGGTGTCTTACATAGAAAAACGTTTTTTGTTTGTTTGTTTTTATAACCTATAAAGGGCAATTTTAAGGTATGAGAAGAATTAAACGAGCAGCAAACATTCTCCAAAACATAACCTCACATTGTTATCTGAATTAATATACCATTTCTGCAAAGTGCTTTTTAATGTTTTGTAAACAATATGTCTATATCATTAAGAATGCAGAGAGGGTGCATGACGGTCTTTTTAATGCTTCATGGGAATACCACTGTTTCTGTTAAGTAACGCTCTGCATGAAGGTACATTCGTTTTCTCTAGGAATTTTATAATATATTACGCTACCTGCAAGGTTGATGGAAACCTTTTATTTGGCATGTCAGTTATAGCTTTTTGACTGTACCGGATATATGTCTATAAGGCATGTTATTACTGTTGTATAAATTAATTTCCCCATTAGCAATAAAGGATGTGTTATGTTTTACATTTGCCTTGTCACAAATATTTTACCCAGTAAGTGATAAACCTACCATAGACACAGTGTTCCATCTGAAAACTATTGACAGGATCAACAAAGCAACTGCTCGTTGAGACTTTTTTGAAGGTGGTGACACGGCTCAGTCTTTCGTTATTTCCTGTATTAAATAAGTTATGTGTAACGCTCTAACGTATGCCATAATGTAAATGCATATAATTCCTTTCAAGAATGAATAAAAACTATTTCCATACAGGACATCTCGTTTGAACTAAAACAAATGCCGCTAAATAAGTATGTTGTTTCAAGTAGGATTCCATTTAAAAAATTGCGAATTTTTAAACTTATTTTGAACAAAATTCGATATTATTTCATTACATAAGAACATGATTACACTCTTATAAAAATAAAGCCAAAGTGCTTGTTCTTTGCTTGTTCCTTGATGTATATGGATTCCTACTGTTTGTGGTTTGTCCGACGGCTTAGCTGAATATGTTTCCGAGTTGGATCGTCGGCGAGGCGAACATTTCCTATGACATTTAGCCTAATGATCATTTGTCGCACATCAGATTTTACTTGTAGTTGATCACTAGCAAAGATGTTGGCAATTGATGGTAAGTTATAAAGGAAAGTCGATTTAGAGGCTGACCCTCGTGATAGGACCAAACATTTATTAAATCGGCGTATAAAACGTGTTGCTCGTTAAAGCCATATATTTTCACAGTTTTCATCAATATTTGTCCACGTTTCTGGATAAAAACTGTGTATCAGTGTTCCGTCTGAGTTTAAATGGTACTGAAAAATTGAAAACCACTTACAAATCAATCAAACAATCATCAATCAATCAATCCATCAATAATAGCAAGCACTACATAAATAATGCGATGCTGATTTCAATAAAGCAATATAAAATTGTCTAGTTTTTAAATTAAATGGATAAGAATTTGTTCTAAGAATGTAATATTGCATAAATAGGTGAAACATTTTTCAAACAATGAGGAATAAAACATGGTTATTTGTCATACCTGAAACCTAGCCCCGGCTGTATTCTAAAAACTTGCTATTCAAAAAGAGAAAAAATGATCCAAAGTTGCATAGAACATACACTTGTATATAAAAACTAAAAACTTTTTTTGTTATAAAATATTTAACGATAAGCAGCGATACATTTATGATGTAACGACCTCACAGCATACAATTGTAAGCTGTTACCTGCTTGACATTTTGGCATACATTTTAATATCAAGATGTAGATAAAATATTCAAGGGTTTTGTTTTATTAAGTCCTGAATGTTTTGGGGGTTTATTAGTAAAAAAGTGTTATTGCTGTCACAAATAATTTCTGAACAGATTTGCTTGATATATGATTCATTGACTCATAACATAGTTTGCTCTGTAATGGTTATTGAAAAAAAATGTTATATGATTCCAACCCTTCATTTGACGGAAACATATTAGTTGTTGATAATGTCACATTTTAATGTAAAAATATGGAATCTTTATCTAGCCGTTTTGATAACCCAAACAACATGTCGTTATCACTAGTTTTGACACCCTTTATTTACGAAATGGGTTTTACGCATTTTAATTATTATTGATAAAAATATTTAAAGATAAATAAATCAAATATCCATTTGCAGAAATTTGATAATTTATTTAGACCTCTACATCTATTTCTCTTCTATATTAAAAAATATCACATAGAATCATAATTCGAGCATTAAGCTAGCAAGAATATATCACAGAATCCTTCAAAACAACAAATTGCAAATATTTGGGATACATTTTAAAACAAACTTACTTTTTCACTCAGTTAATCTGTTTTAAAACATAAATGTTAATTAGTTTCATGAATAAGCATACGTTGTGCCTGTTTTGCATAAAATATGTCCGTTGCACCAAAAAAAAAACAAACTTCGTTGCGTATTTTAGTAATACCTTTTGTGCATGTAGCCGTCCGAATTTGATTCCTGTCATTAGAATATAGACTGGCTCATTGACACGTTATTTATCAGGCAAATAAAAAAAATGTTAAAAAATAAAAAGAATATGGTTTTCAACCATGGCAGTCTTCAACCATGGCACTATCACTTCAGTTAAAAGTTTATTTTAATTCCTTAGAGCTCGATGACAAGTTGTACATCAGAAAAGCTATTTTTGTTATAGTATATGAAAACAGTGAACGCGGCGGCGAACAACGAAGACTTTAGGGATATACAAACACGCCCTTGAAGGCTTGTCTTTAACCATGATTTGTGGTATGATATAAACATGTATATGTATGTTCAGAAAAGTGAACAATGTTTTAGACAAAAGTAAGCATTGTATTCTCCCTTTATCTTCCTGCTACATTTAGCTTGAAATTATAAGAAGCATGTTTATGATAACGCATATATTAAGTTAAAGATATTTTACTTATTCATAAGAAAAATGTGTTTATTGTCTTAAATGTTTATTTTCCAATAAATACGAACAATACAATTGTAGGATATATACAAATTTAATCATTTATTATCAGCATAAACAAAGTACTAGAAGAACTCTAAAGTATATATATCTTTTTCAAAATTATGTGTGAGAAAATAATATAGACTGCTTATAATTAGGAAATAGATATCAATTCTGAGAGCATTGTTGTAGAATAATGCACGGTTTGAGTTCAAATGCGTAGTAATATAATCACGAAGGCCGATAGGCCTGAGTGATTAATTACAAAGCATCTGAACGAAAAACGTGCATTATTATGAAATAATGCACGAAGAATTAATATCTATTTCCATTCTAACACGTCAAGAAAAATTAGAATTATTATTATAAAGTTGGACTTTTTGTTTTCGCCTGAGAGTTTCCCATAGAAACGTTCTTTAAAGGCTGTTCCAGTGGGTTGAAAAAAACTGTCGTTAAATCTACCGTGTGTAGAAACATTTTGAGAATAACGAATTTTGAAAACGTTGGAAAAACTTTGTTTGTTTATTTTATTTCACTTTATAATTTTTCAAGCGAAATACAAATTATTAAAAGTGAAATAAATGTAAAACTTAACTCGTTTGCGACATTAAAATAGCGTACTTGATTTGATTGTTTTGCACGTGCTGTTTGGCGCTACATTGTGACGTCACGTAAACAACACTTAAAACGTCTGTACAGCGTTAACGACTGAATTAAAGATATTGGTGTTTGGATTCATTTTCTTAGTTAGACCATTTTCTTTCATTCTAGATAGCTTTTACAACAAAATTCGACAAAAAATGTTTTTATTTATCTGCACCCAATTGTATAAACGTTGGTTAAATTAACCCTGGGTTAAACGCTAACCGTGGGTTAAATTTAACCAACTTTGGTTAACTAACCAATTTGGTTAGTCACTTGTATAAACCGAGATAACCAAAAGGTTAACTAACCAAAATGGTTAAAATTAACCGCTGGTTAAACTAACCAATACTAGTCCCGACATGCAATAAATTCTATATCCGGTTATGTTATTTTCGCGGAATATGTCAAAATTGACACATGGTTTACGCTTCCATTTTTATTACGATCGAAAATTTTGATAGTAGAGTTAATATCGGTTCAAATTAAATGAAGATGTTAATTGTCACCACACTAATTACATATCATCATTAAACAAATGTACAAAATATAACTTTTACGTAGGATGAACTTGTTTATGACCTCGGAACTGGTGTTTAGGTACGCATTAATTTGCATGGTTGCTATGGGCTTTGTTTACAAATTAAAATGTACTGCAAATGAGCAAATATTCGCTGATATAATGTTATAAATCAAAATCATCCGTCAACTGGGACAGAAAATGGTTAGAATGTAACTAATTTCATACAAGAACCACTCAATGCAGAAGTATTGACGCATATATTTTCTATCAGATTCGTACCTAAAACGTTCGAACCCAAAATATTTTTTGTAACAGCAGATGCAATTTTTGAATGATTTTGCCCCAAACTACTCTCTGTAGTTTCACTATATAATATATGAAACTTCTGTTTCAGTTACTAAATACCATATCAGTCACTTGGGAAAATCTTGTTGCAATTGCCAAAGCTATGTTTCATGACAGAAGAGCTTTTAAAATACTGAAAGTTTACCATATTATAGCAAAATAAATAATAAAATAAAAGTCTACTTATTGCTAATTACCCCCCCCCCCCAAAAAAAAAATAAATAAATAAAAAACAAAACAACAACAAACAAACAAACAAAATATATGAAAAACACATAAATGAAAACAAAATCATTTTGCTTTCTTGTGACTGTATGGCTGGCATCCTTTATTTTAAACCTTCAACATGTTTTAACTTTAATTCTCACTAGTCACAACACTCAAATGCAAAATTGACTTGGTTCCCAGCAGTAAATTTACTAAACAGAGGAGAAACTAAATGAAAAAAAATATAAAAAAAATGTCATCTTGAATTTACCATAATTAAGTAATTAATGAACAATCAAAAGTGATTTTTAATTTACCTCTACTTCAATTTTGAATTATTTTTATTGATGCTGTTTAGGAATTCTTAGATCTTATATATTTATTACTTATACATGGATCTTGTAAATGAAAATACTTAACACTTAATGAATGATTGGAACCTGTCACTGGCCAACATTATACTAGTCCAGTACCTTTAGGAATAGGCTATATGTCATTGAAGTAGGTAAACCAGGGTCTCAATATATATACATAATGTAATGAATAGTGTATGACTGTTACCATAAACAATAAGTTATATATAGTTTAATAAGTGCATAGTCTATAACTGGTTAAAAATGAAAAAGTGTCCAAATATGTTTTCTAGAGTTCTATCTATTGTTAAGATATTATAATTTTGTAAAAAAATTTCATCTCCATTGAAAGTCTGAATAAATTATTTAATAGATAAAATACATCCTCATTGAACAATGGAATAATGGTCTAAATCTCTCTCTCCCTCCCTCTATTTATTGCTTATTTATTAACCCCCTACCTCCCCATCTAAGAAATATCAAGAGTAACAATGGGGATGAGATATTGAATATCTCTACATGGCCATTTCCAAGGTATAATGCTTAATATGCTTTAATAATGCTTTCATTCATCTGAGTTCAATCATAAATATATTTACTTTCATAGTTTACATTGTGTAAAGAAGAAGCATTTTAGAGACAAAGCAGTTTCATTCAATATAATAATAATAAAAGAAATGGACAAAAGTACATGTACATGTAATTGTAAAATCAAAATGTATTTCTGTTTGAGTACATATAGAATATAAATATTAATGTTAAGAATTGCCTTTTTCCCATTCAGTACTATATTGTGTCACATTAAATCAGACCTAAATTTAAAGCAGCTTCCTATCCAAAATATTTTCAATACTTTATAAGTGAGAACAAATATCCTGTTGTTCAGTTAAATTCTGAATAATGTGTCAGTGTGGTTATAAAATATATGAGACTAAATTTAGTTAATTTGAGAAAAGACCTTTATTGGGAAAACATTAAGGCTATTTTGGGACATTTAAAAGGTTGATAAAATAACTTTATAATTTATGACTTGTGTGTTAATTCATGATCATGAAGCCTGTATAACTTTCTTTTAAAACTAAATAAAAACAGTTTGATTTTCATCAGAAGAAGACATTGTTCTTTTCCCTGCTACTAGAAATAAACAAGCCCTTGATCAACCTTTGATGAGAAGACAAATTGCCTAAGTCATCATTTTGGAAATTTTGCTGATAAAATTAGGAAAAAGCAAGTTTTTCAACAGGGAAATCTTCCTAAATTATTGAAAAAAAAAATTATTGTACTCTACCAAAAAACAACAACACACTGTGACACATATGTCTGTAACAATACCGGAATGAACTTAATCAATAACTAACTTTATTGCATTGGATATTCCAAATTTCAGTTTGATTAGGAATTTTTTTAAAGATTGGGAAAAATAAGCATGATTATATGTTTTACAGTATTTTCATTTTGGAATCTGCTTGATAGAGCTAAAATAATTATCAATGTATCTGGAAACTATTTAATACACATTAAAAAACTTTTTGACTAATTTTACACAAGATGAGCCAAAATATTTTAAGGACACAAGCTTAGCAAAATGTACATTGTCCTAGGATTTTAAGAAAAGTAAAATTCAAGTTTTTAGTAATATTTTTTATGACAGTTGTGAACAACTGATGATTGATTTTTCAGTATCATCACCATATTTCACTATATTTCTACTGTATGACTAACGCAGTAAAGCTACAGTCTCACTTACATCCCGGCAGAGCCCCGGTAGACAACTTGGGTACAACCGTAACTCTGCCGGCAACATCCTGGATGATCCGGGAACATTCGACCCCGGATAGAATAAAATATTTAATATCACTGGGGTGGTTCGGGATGATCCGGGAAGAATAGCTTTGCCGGCTTTATCCTTAGCTCTGCTCTGTAAGTGTGACCGCAACAATAATTTCACCCCGGATCATCCCGGTAACTTACCGGGATGGTCCTGGGCTCTGCCGGGAGTAAGTGAGACCGCAGCTTAAGGACTTTTTGCATATTTTGACCTCTTTCTAGTATGGTGGCTGATATGTTACACTTTTGCATGTTGCGTTGTTGTTTATCGCCTTTTTTTCCCGGGCGCTACAAAACATGCCAGACTGTGGCACGTTGTCCCCATGTCTCTTGGCTTATAACGAGGGAATCACTTCTTACTGTGTTATCGCATGGCTTGAGTCGTTGTCGCCAGCAACAAAGCAGATTTAAGCCCCAATAAGCTAATTTTTCCATTCGAGCCAAGCGACAATGTGTCATGGTGCCACACACTGCGAAACAACCTGCCATTTGGCTTGTTTTGCTAGTGACATGACAACAAGATATCAAGGCCTGAGCAATCTTGACTTTTTGGTTTAGGAATAATAATTGTTAAAAAGCAGAACAGTGCATGAAATATGGAATGAACAAAATATATTCTTTTATATGACTTCGTTCCTTTGTTTTGCCAATTTTCATATCAGATAATGGTTTTATACACAAAACACAACAAAAACACAAAAAGTCATGCAAACTGTTTAACTGACAGTGGCACAAAAAGTTAAATGCATTATCATACCTTCTTCATCATGATAAGTTCAGCAAGAGAATTCTCTAAGGTGATATATCCTGTCAGTCTGTAAATCTTTAATAAGTCATGTTGTTATTGACAATTACACGAAAACGCACACATATGTGTTGATCGAAATAAAATTCACTGATCAATCACAAAGTATACAGCCTCATGTTTGTCTTTCCAGGGATCTCCCGCTGCGTACTGGTCCAGAATGACTTCGTAATTTTATCTATAATTGTCCTTCAAGTTTATCCTCAGTATTAACCTAAGCATGATCTTCATTCAATCGGTTTAAAATGACATTTTGTATCATGACTTATCCGAATTATCGACACTGACAGCTGATTTTTAAAACTGTTTATTTCCGGCTCTGGAAAAGTTTGTTTCCGTTTCCCGTCACTACGCAACTTATAGAAATATCGTTGCCATCATATACAACCGATAATAGTCTATTTCGAAGCAAAAATGAACAAAAGTTGAGACGAAGCGTACAAACGGCAGCCATTTTATTTCTGGTTAACATTTGGTTAAAATTTAACCCACCTCCTATACGTGGGTTAATTTAACCAGAAATTTACGCTGGTTAAATTTAACCAAAATTTTATACAATCGATTAACCAAAGTTTAACCCAAAAGTTAACCTAACCATGGATTTAACCCAGTGGTTAAAGTTAACCAACGTTTATACAATTGGGTGCAGATGTTTTTAAACAAAATGGCGCCCTCAATGTGAAAATACACAGGGAGGTAATAAGAACGGCGAGTGCATTGTTGAAGAATAATGCACGCTTCGGGCCTTCTTTGTTTATATAGGAAAAAAAATCCGATAGTGTTAGAATAAGTAGTAAAGAATAATAAAAATCTTTTTAGAATAATAAATCTTATTGTAAAGATGCGTCAAACCAACAACAAAAACAAAATAAACAAATCATAACACGTTTGTAATAAAAACGTCCATATAAAAACATGATGACAAAACATTTGATCTTTATGAATGATGACATCAAACCAATAACAACGCGGTGATATGATGGGTATTGATTCCATAACGGCTAACGTTAAAATATTATGTGGGAATCTTATGGAAATTATGTCATATGTTTTCTTTGCCATCTATTTTGTTATATCTAATAATCTTATCATACGTAGTAGGCGTTTTATGGTTAACGCCGTAATCAATTTGTATCAGATCAATGATGATTTAATAAATCTATTAAAGAAACAAAGAACAATTACTAACACTTTGAATAACAGGTTTTTGTCATGCTAGCATGCAACAAAATTATATAATGCTAAGATTATAAGGATGCATAATTATGCATCCTATAATCTAGAAGTGTACTTAGTTCGAAACAATGGTAATCACAGTGCTGCTAAACTAAGTATCATTAATTACACCGTTGTGCATCCCTTTTTTCATTCCCCACCTCTGGAAGAAA